>NC_057802.1:447325678-447367126 GCF_018294505.1 Triticum aestivum | reverse complement strand
CCCTAAGTCTCATCATACCGATTTCACGCGCACATCTTTCGAAGGATGGCGTTGGTAATGATTTAGTGAACAAATCAGCAAGATTGTCACAGGACTTAGTATGCAATATTCTGACCTCATTCATCTTCTACAGCTCATGTGCATAGAAAAACTTAGGATTAATATTCTTCAGGCCTTGTTCGTTTAATCCTCCTCCCAAGAGGATTGGAGTGGATTGGAGAGGATTTTGGCTTGTAGGGGATCTAATCCCCCTCAAACCTTGACATTCCCCTTCAAAAACCACCTCAACCGAACAAGGCCCCATGGGATTACTCTTCACATAACCCATCTGAACATGTGCACAGAAGTATGGTCAAAGTCCAGATTACTACAGACTGTTCTGCTTTTGACATATTCTGTTTTTGCTGCATTGTGTGCTGATTTTGATGAATCTATGGATTGTATTGGATGGTATTGGATGGTATAAGCCACAGTAAAGTTAGAATACAGTAGGTACAATGCAATAATAAAATATGAATGGGTTTGCAACAATACTTAAAGTGGTGATTTGCTTTATTATACTAACGAATCTCACAAAGGTTTTGTGAAGTTTTGTGTGATTGAAGTTTTCAAGTTTTGGGTGAGATCACAATGGATGAAGGAATAAGGAGTGAAAGGAGTCTAAGCTTAGGGATGTCCATGGCACCCCAAGATAATATTCAAGGATAACCAAGCAACTAAGCCTGGGGATGCCCCGAAAGGCATCCCCTCTTTCTTCTAACAATCATTAGTAATTTTACTAGAAGCTATATTTTTATTCGTCACATATCATGAGTTTTACTTGGAGCGTCTTGTATTATATGAGTCTTTTCTTGTTTTGCTTTTTAGTTTGTTGTAATCATCCTTGCTGGACACACCTATTTGAGAAAGCCATAATAATGCTATGATTTGTTATAATTGCTCTATGTGCTTCACTTAAATTTTTTGAGCTATGGAATTGCTCTAGTGCTTCACTTATATCTTTTGTAGCACGGTGGTGCTTTAATTTTTGAAGAAATACTCTCATACTTCACTTAGATTAATTTGAGAGTTGGTAATTTTTTGAGAAAATTCTCTCATGCTTCACTTATATTATTTTGAGAGATGAAAAGTTTTATGCTCATGTTCTTCACTTAAATTTGTTTGAGCTTGTTATAAGCAATGGTAATATATGAAACTAGTCCCAAAGTGATAGATATCTAAGAGGGATACAATAAAAACTTCCATGAAGATCATTGGACATTATAAACTTGATTCTTGAGATATGATGATGGTAATATGTGAGTCATGTTGGTTAGTAATTATGCTTTAGTAAGAATATTGGTGTTAAGGTTTGTGATTCCCTATGCAAGCACGAAAGTCAATAGTTATGCAATAAAATTACATCCTACTTGTGGTGCATTATTCGGTGTTAGTTATGCTTAATGCTCGTTTATGAGAATTTTCGTTTCTTGGTTGGTTATTTCTCAATCTATTTGCTAACCTTTTCTTGTACTAAGTGGGAATACTACTTGTACATCCAAAATCCTTAAACCCAGTTGTGCCATATGAGTCCACCATACTGATGTCTACTATGCAACTTTATACTTGTAGACACGTGTTGGGCCTGTGAGCGCAGAGTTTTGCAGGACAGTAGCAATTTTCCCTCAAGTGGATGACCTAAGGTTTATCAATCCGTGGGAGGCGTACGATGAAGATAGTCTCTCTCAAACAACCCTGCGACCAAATAACAAAAAGTCTCTTGTATCCCCAACACACCAAATACAATGGTAATTTGTATAGGTGCACTAGTTCGGCAAAGAGATGGTGATAAAAGTGCAATATTGATGGTAGAAATATATTTTTATAATCTGAATAAATAAAAACATCAAGGTAGCAAATAGTTAACGGGCACAAAAACGGTATTGCAATGCTTGAAAATGAGGCCTAGGGTCCGTACTTTCACTAGTGCAATCTCTCAACAATGCTAATATAATTGGATCATATAACCGTCCCTCAAAGTGCGATGAAGAAATCACTCCAAAGTTCCTATCTAGCAGAGAACATAAGACGGAATTGTTTGTAGGGTACGAAACCACCTCAAAGCTGTTCTTTCCGATCAATCTATCCTAGAGTTCGTACTAAAATAACACCAAGCTATTCTTTTCGATCGATCTAACCAAGAGTTCGTACTAAAATAACACCAAAGCAAATACATATTCATAATATTCAATCCAACACAAAGAACTTAAAATAGTGCCCCAAGATTTCTACCAAAGAAACAAAGACAAGAACGTGCATCAACCCCTATGCATAGATTACACCAATGTCGCCTCGGGAATCCGCAAGTTGAATGCCAAAACATATATCAAGTGAATCAATATGATACCCCATTGTCACCACGAGTATTATACGCAAGACATACATCAAGTGCTCTCAAATCCATAAAAGTATTCAATCCGATAAAACAAAATCTCAACGGGAAAACTCAATTCATCGCAACAAGATAGAGAGGGGAAAACACCATATGATCCGACTATATTAACAAAGCATGTGATACATCAAGATCGTGACATCTCAAGAACACGAGAGAGAGGGAGAGAGAGAGAGATTAAACACATAGCTACTGGTACAAACCCTCGGCCCCAAGGGTGGACTACTCCCTCCTCATCGTGGTGGCCGCCGGGGTGATGAAGATGGCCACCGAAGATGATTCCCCCCTCCGGAAGGGTGCCGGAACGGGGTCTAGATTGGTTTTCGGTGGCTACAGAGGCCTGCGGCGGCGGAACTTATGATCTAGGTTAACCCCAAGGGTTTTCAGAATATTTGTGAATTTATAGGGTAAAGAGGGGGTGCGGGAGGCCACCGAGGTGGGCACAACCCACCTGGGCGCGCTTGGGCCCCCAGGCGCGCCTTGGTGGGTTGTGCCCCCCTCGAGGCACCCCCCAGGTGCTGCTTTGGCCCATTGGTGGTCTTCTGGTCCATAAAAAATCCACAAAAAGTTTCGCGGTGTTTGGCCTCCGTTTGATATTGATTTCCTGCGATGTAAAAAACAAGCAAAAACAACAGCTGGCACTTGGCACTATGTCAATAGTTTAGTCCCAAAAAATGATATAAAGTTACTATAAAATGATTATAAAACATCCAAGAATAATAATATAACAGCATGGAACAATCAAAAATTATAGATACATTGGAGACGTATCAGCATCCCCAAGCTTAATTCCTGCTCGTCCTCGAGTAGGTAAATGATAAAAACAGAAATTTTGATGTGGAATGCTGCCTAAAATGTCATCTCATATTATTTTCTTTGTAGCATGGACATTTGGACTTTTATATGGTTCAAAGCAATAGTTTAGTTTTGACATGAGACTTAAATACTAAAACATATCAACAAGCAAACATGTCTTTCAAAATATCAACGCTAAAATAAGTTATCCCTAGCCCATCATGTTCAATCATTGATCCATTCATGAAAGACACTCGCATATTAGCTACACCCAATGCTCAAGTACGATCATAGTGCCTCCTAGTTGGTGCTTTATAAGAGAAGATGGAGACTCAAATTAAAAATAAAAATTGCATAAAGTACAAGAAAGGCCCTTCGCAGAGGGAAGTAGGGATTTGTAGAGGTGCCAAAGCTCAAAGCGAAAATTGAGAGATAAAAACATTTTGAGAGGCATACTTTTCCCACCAACGAAAATGACTTAGAGCTCCCAACACTTTCCATGCTAGATATATCATAGGCGGTTCCAAAACAGAAAATAAATTTTATTCCTTTTTCCACCATACTTTCACTTTCCATGGCTAACCGTATCCACGGGTGCCCTCCATACCAACACTTTCCAAGGAATTTATTATTTGACAACATAAAGTAAATTCATTTTTCATTTCGGGACTGGTCATCCCTAATACCTTTGCCTTACTCTCGTGCAATGACAAGTGAATAAACACTCATCGTGAGAATAACACATCTAGCATGGAAAATATTGGCCACCCCTCACCGCCTGGCGAGCGGTACGAGCACACAAAAAAGAAATTTATTTTGAAAATTAGAGATGACACATACAAATTTGCTTAGAACGGCAAAAGAATACCGCATATAGGTAGGTATAGTGGACTCATGTGGCAAAACTCGTTTAAAGGTTTTTGGATGCACAAGTAGTGATCATACTTAGTGCAAAATGAAGGCTAGCAAAAGATTGAGAAGCGACCAACCAAGAAATGAATAATCTCATAAGCGAGCATTGAGCATAATTAACACCGAATAATGCACCACAAGTAGGATGCAATTTCATTGCATAACTATTGACTTTCGTGCTTGCATAGTGAATCACAAACCTTAACACCAATATTCTTACTAAAGCATAATTACTCATCAACATGACTCACAAATCACATCATCATATCTCAAAACTATTACAAGGAATCAAGTTTATTTTGTCCAATGATCTTCATGAATGTTTTTATTATATCCTTCTTGGATATCTATCACTTTGGAACTAATTTTCATGTGCTCCTTTTGACAAGCTCGAACAAATATAAGTGAAGATCATGAGCATAATATTTCTTTCTCTCAAAGTAATTTAAGTGAAGCAAGAGAGAATTTCTTAAAAAATACTAAAGCACACCATGCTCAAAAAGATATAAGTGAAACACTAGAGCAATTTTATAGAAAAGAGCTTCATTGACGGGATGTGCGTGCCGCTTACCTAGCCTCCCTGGAAACTATTTGAGGACTCTATTTTATTTAAAAAGTTTCAGATCTAAGTACTTTATTAAAGTAGCAAGCAAAACAAAATAATATGACCTTTCAAGAATAGCACAACTCATGTGAAGAAGCAAAAACTTAGGCTCAACCGATACTAAATGATAATTGTTGATGAAGAAAGGTGAGATGCTTACCGGGGCATCCCCAAGCTTAGATGCTTGAGACTTCTTGAAAATATTATCTTGGGATGCCTTGGGCATCCCCAAGCTTGAGCTTTTGTGTCTCCTTAATTCTTTTTATATCACGGTTTCCCTAAATCCTAAAAACTTCATCCACACAAAACTCAACAAGAACTCGTGAGATAAGTTAGTATAAACCAATGCAAAAACCTTATCATTCTCTACTGTAGCAAATCACAAAAATTATTATTCAACATTGTATACTAAATGCCTATGCATATTTAATATTCCTATCCTCAAATAGAATCATTAAACAAGCAAACATATGCAAACATAACAGCAATCTGCCAAAACAGTACAGTCTGTAAAGAATGCAATATTCATCATACTTCCCTAAATCCAAAAATTCTGAAAAACTACCACACTGTAGAAAGTTTACCATATCATATTGTGTAAAAATTTCAAGTTTTTATCACGTTCTGACTTTGCAGAAGAATTCAGACAATGACAGAAAACTTTCTGTTTTTAAACAGCAACATGTAGACTTGCAAAATAAGCATGGTAAAGGCTATCCTTGACATTTTTATTGAAATAAAAGATGCAAAACATTATTATAAATAGCAGCAAGCAAATAAAAATAAAATAAAATGACGCTCCAAGCAAAACTCATATCATGTGACGAATAAAGATATAGCTCCAAGTGAGGTTACCGATAATGTTGGAGATGAAAGAGGGGATGCCTTCCGGGGCATCCCCAAGCTCAGTTGCTTGGATCTTCCTTGGATATTATCTTGGGGTGCCTTGGGCATCCCCAAGCTTAGGGTCTTGTTGTCGGTGTCAAAACCGGCCGATCTCGGGTAGGGGGTCCCGAACTCTGCGTTTGAGGATCGAAGGTAACAGGAGGCAGGGGACACGATGTTTACCCAGGTTCGGGCCCTCTTAATGGAGGTAATACCCTACTTCCTGCTTCATTGACTTTTATGAGTATAGGGATTACAAGAGTCGATCTACCTCAAGATCGTAATGGCTAAACCCTAGATGGCTAGCCTGTGTGATTTGTCCTAGTCTCTATGGACTAAACCCTTCCGGTTTATATAGACACCGGAGGGGCCTAGGGTTGTACATAGTCGGTTTACAGAGAAAGGAAACTACACATCCGGACGTCAAGCTTGCCGTCCACGCAAAGGAGAGTCCCATCCGGACACGGGGGAAGGTCTTCTGTCTCGTATCTTTACGGCCCATCAGTCCAGCCCATGTAGTACAGGCCGGCTCCCCGAGGACCCCATAATCCAGGACTCCCTCAGTAGCCCCTGAACCAGGCTCCAATGGCGATGTATCCAGCGCGCAGATTGTCTTCGGCATTGCAAGGCGGGTTCCTCCTCCGAATACATTAAAGCAGTTGAACAAGAGAACTATATCCGGCTCCATAAAATAGTTACAACCCTAAACCACTAGGGTAAAATACTTGAACAAAATAAGTCATGTCAACTGACAGCTTTTTCGGCGAGATGTTGCATCCAGCCTTATCATTATGTTGAACCATTTTTCAGCCTCCCATCCCGGGTTTCGAGGCACTGCCGCTATTGACACGTCTTGTCAAAGCAGAGATCGTGTCCCCTTATTGCGGGATTCTCATCAACACGGGCTTGGGTAATCCAACCGTGCCATCGCACGACCCTTTGGGAACAGGCGAGTTTTAATACTCGAGGGGGCGCTTGATATTCACAGCCTATATAAATGGATAAAGATCCAACCTCTCACCCCAAGCCCTCTTCCTTCCTCTTCCTTCCCATCCTCGAGCTCTAGCGCCCAAGCTTCAACCTTTCCCACCGCCACCAATCCTTCCAGCAATGTCCGGATCCGGTGCTCAAGGCAAGTGGATGGCCTCCTCCGTGATGGAGGAGAACATCAAAGAGCTCCAGGAAGCGAGGTACCTGATCACGGAAATCAAACACAGGCTCCCCGCAAAAGGGCAAGTCATCCCCACACCAGAGCTCGGTGAGAGGGTCGTGTTCATACCTCACTTTCTCCGTGGGTTAGGGTTTAGCCTCCATCCCTTTGTTCGTGGCCTTATGTTTTATTACGGGCTAGATTTACACGATCTAGCCCCGAACTCCTTCCTTCACATCTCAGTGTTTATCGTCGTGTGTGAGGCATTCCTCCGCATCCCCCCACACTTCGGCGTGTGGCTCAAGGTATTCAATGTGAAACCGAAGGTGGTCGAGGGGCAGCATGCGGATTGCGGCGGCGCCATGGTGAGCAAGCTCCCCAAGGTCACTTGGCCCAAAGGGGCCTTCGTGGAGACCGTCAAGACATGGCAGCAGGAGTGGTTCTACATCACTGAACCACGCGGCACCAAGTGGGCGGCCGCTCCTGCATTCAGATCCGGACCCCCGCTGCGGCTCGCATCGTGGATCAACAAAGGTCTGGACTGGGGGTCGCCTCACGAGGTGCTGATGCTGCAAAAGCGCATCAAGAGTATCATAGAAAAGAACACCAGCCTTACAGATGTAATCCAGGTGATGCTAGTCCGCCGAACCCTTCCATGCCAGCGATGACCTCTCCGAATGTGGGAGTTTAATCCGGAAGGGCCGCGGACCCTGCAACATTTCTTCGGCACGACGCACAAAGAGATCTGGAAATTGCTCTTCAAGACTCAGAACTCGTGGCCAGAGACGTCCGAGGATATTGGCCTCGACTGCAACCACCCGGCCACCCCGGTAAGTATTAAACTTCTGAACATAGCTTAGTTCAAGAACAAAAAAAGGGGGTGGATGTTGAGAAATTCCTCCTTCAAACAGGTTTGGACAAAAAAGGCGAAGCGGATCAGGTGTCCGGCCCCACTCCCCAAGGACCCAGCCAATCCTCTGCTAATGAAAATGCTGGTTCCAGCGCCATGCCAGGCGCCGGCGAAGAAGGACAAGAAGAAGATAGGCAAGGGGGCCGAAAGCGGCCCTCGCCATAAAGGTACTTCGGATACAGTGTCCAGAGGGACCGAGGGTCAAGCCCTGTCCGACAACTCGGATTCGGACGCCGAAGCCGTCCCCAAGCATCGCCCTAGGGTCAAGCCCCTAGCCGAATCGTAAGTATCTAAAGATGCTCTACACACATCCAGTCTTTTTCGAATCATGGGAATCATATTAAATCATGTGTTGTAGTCCGGCGCGCTATCTTCCCCACCTATCTTCATCGTCGGGGAATTCTCTGGCGTCGGAGATGATGGAGAGCGAATCGCCTCCGCGAACCTCCCCGCCACCTACTATGGACGACGCCGAGGTATTATCCCAAAGGACCTCCTCCGTCTGTGGAGAGGCGTGGGGGAACGCCAACACGGCGCCAGAGGGTAATGCCTCGGCCGCCGAGAACATGGGGGATGTAATCCCCCTGGAGACTTACGGCCGGGGCCCTGACCAGTCTGGCCCCCAACCGGACACAACTCCGGACACCCAAGTGGCTCCGGAGCCGAATAAGCGACCCCCTTCGAAGGATGGGGGAGCGTCAACTCCAGCGGCGACCTCCGATAATCCGGAGGCGCCGAACACACTGATGGAGATGCTTCAACGCGCTTCCATAGTGGAGGAGCACCATACCCTAATGGGTGCGGTGGCTGAAAAGGTTCATTCTGCTAAGAGCGGGCTGAACGAAGCCTTCACAACCTGTTAATATACTTGGCCACTGTTCATATGGAAAATATGCATGTGTATAGATAGTTGCCCCTGAGACTCTGTTCGGTTCGTGAAAAATGGCCGAACAGAGGATCGATAGTATTCACAGGACATAATATACTTGTCTATTTTGAGAAAGCAAGCATCGTTGTTAGCGGCAGCCGCCCATGCCACCGAAGTATCCGAGCTCAAGCGGAAGCTAGGGCTGGCTCATGAGGATCTCGTCCGCATCAACAAGAGGTTTGATGAGGCCCAGGTATGTTTGCGAAAAAGAAAAATATTTACACACCCGAAATGATATGTCATGCGGAGTCTAAGCTCCTTTGTTGGCCTGTCCATTTGCAGGAAGCGCAGCCGCAGTCGAAACCCTGAAGGGCAATCTTGCCCAGGCTAAGGAGCAGGCGCGGATAAGCCAAGCAGCTCCTGACAAAGCGGCTGCGGATTTGAAGGCCGAACAGGCCGCCCGCGCCGATACGAGGAGCGGGTGACCGTAGTAGAGCAAGCAATCAAGGATGCCGCCAACAAGTGTGAGTCCTTGGAAAAGAAAAATGAAGCCCAAGCGGCCGAACTGGCCAAGGCTCTCCAGGGAGCCGAGGAGGCGCGGAACAAGTCCCGTGTGGCGCGTGGGGAGATCAAGCAGGCCAATCAAATAACGGCTGGTAAGCGTTTCCTTTTACAGAGTAAATTTGGCCACCAGAAATATGCCCTGCTCACTCGACTATGGAGTTCTCCAGATGCATTCGCGGATCTTCCGAAGAGTGCTGCTAACGCCTTGCAGTTCTTCCGGGCCCAGGAGGGGCACGCGACGGAGAAGCTGTTCTGGTCGCAATTCACGGTGCAAGAGCGCCCATTGCTATTGAACGACCAGATGGCGCAATGGGCCGAGCTGCATAGGGTGTTTGGCTTGGCCATGAGGGACGTTATAGTCCAGCTATGGCCGACCGAACTCGTTCCGAGCAGCTACTTCGGCCTGGTGCAGCGACTCTGTGACACGCTGCCCGCCTACCCCGAATTGATGCAATCAAGCGGTCGGCGTGCATAGAAGGTGCGCGGATGGCCTTCGCCCGTGTCAAGATGCACTGGGCGAAAATGAAGGCCGCCGTTGGGGCAATTGAGGGCCCGCCTGGAGGCAAGGACCACCGTACGCCGGAGCGCTATTTCGGAGACGTCCTGGAGGGTGCCCGTTTGATAGAGGGTCAATGCTCGAAGGATCTTATGTTCGAATGAATGTATCCGGATTGTCCAGACTTTTTGTGTATGAAACAAGGCCTATGTATAACATGCTTGCTTCTTTTTTTGCAAATTATTTTCCTCCTATGCAGCCATTTTTATATCTGAAAGTTTGCCAGTCGTCGGCTTCGGCCCCCACATAGATGCTACGAGGGTGTTCGGAATAGCACATGACCACACTTGTTCCAACGTCTTGGTCCGTAAAGGAGGTGATTGTGCAGCGAACGAGGCAATCAGACTATACGGCTTTAACTCTCACTTGCCCAGAGGAGTTTGGCAATAGAATTAGAGGCGTAGCCCCTTGTGTCATCCAGTTAGCCGAACTTGTGTGCTTGAGATGCCTGACCGGGTGGAGACCAGTCCTTCGTATAATACGGAAGAAATCGCTAGGGATTTAGTAAGTCGCCTAATTGCAGACCGGCCCGCGCCGCATCGTGATGATCAATTTTCGGCTTTCCCTACTGAGGTGCTTGACTGAGCGAGCCAGAAACACAATCGCAGTAGTTCTCCTTTACTACCTTAGCTGCACAAGCGGAACGTAAGGTGGTAAGCACAGGAGCCGGGCAACCCAACTATTTACCAAAGACATGATTCGGAGCCGATGCATATAATGCAAAATTCGGGACGCCAAAGTGTACTGTAGAAGTGTTCGGACCTTTTGATTTTGAATGTTTGTGGCGAAATAAAGCCCCTGGCCGTTAATGCCACTATGTGCGTGTCCATTGGTCGTAAAGACTGAATGGAGTAGGTCGATGTCAAATAAGGTAGGTGATACGTCTCCAACGTATCTATAATTTTTGATTATTCCATGCTATTATATTATCCATCTAGGATGTTTTATATGCATTTATATGCTATTTTATATGATTTTTGGGACTAACCTATTAACCTAGAGCCCAGTGCCAGTTTCTGCTTTTTCCTTGTTTTTGAGTATCGCAGAAAAGGAAAACCAAACGGAGTCCAATTGACCTGAAATTTCACGGAGATTATTTTTGGACCAGAAGAAGCCCACGGAGTATCGGAGATGGACCAGAAGAGTCCTGAGGCACCCATGAGGGTGGGGGCGCGCCATACCCCCCTGGGCGCACCCCCTACCTCGTGGTCCCACGGAGACCCTCCTGAATTGTTCCCGACGCCAACTTCTCCTATAAATATAGAAACCCCCAGAACATAACCTAGATCGGGATTTCCACCGCCGCAAGCCTCTGTAGCCACCAAAAACCAATCGGGACCCTGTTTCGGCACTCTGCCGTAGGGGGGATCCCTCACCGGTGGGCATCTTCATCATCTCGGCGATCTCCATGATGAGGATGGAGTAGTTCACCCTCGGGGCTGAGGGTATGTACCAGTAGCTATGTGTTTGATCTCTCTCTCTCTCCCGTGTTCTTGATTCGACACGATCTTGATGTATCGCGAGCTTTGCTATTATAGTTGGATCTTATGATGTTTCTCCCCCTCTACTCTCTTGTAGTGGATTGAGTTTTCCCTTTGAAGTTATCTTATCGGATTGAGTCTTTAAGGATTTGAGAACACTTGATGTATGTCTTGCATGTGCTTATCTGTGGTGACAATGGGATATTCACGTGATCTACTTGATGTATGTTTTGGTGATCAACTTGCGGGTTTAGTGACCTTGTGAACTTATGCATAGGGGTTGGGCACACGTTTTCGTCTTGACTCTTCGGTAGAAACTTTGGGGCACTCTTTGAAGTACTTTGTGTTGGTTGAATAGATGAATATGAGATTGTGTGGTGCATATCGTATAATCAAACCCACGGATACTTGAGGTGACATTGGAGTATCTAGGTGACATTAGGGTTTTGGTTGATTTGTGTCTTAAGGTGTTATTCTAGTATGAACTCTAGGATAGATCGAACGGAACGAATAACTTCGTGTTATTTTACTACGGACTCTTGAATAGATCGATCAGAAAGGATAACTTCGAGGTGGTTCCGTACGCTACAATAATCTCTTAGTTTGTTCTCCGCTATTAGTGACTTTGGAGTGACTCTTTGTTGCATGTTGAGGGATTGTTATATGATCCAGTTATGTTATTATTGTTGAGAGAACTTGCACTAGTGAAAGTATGAACCCTAGGCCTTGTTTCCTAGCATTGCAATACCGTTTACACTCACTTTTATTACTTGTTACCTTGCTGTTTTTATATTTTAAGATTACAAAAACCTATATCTACCATCCATATTGCACTTCTGTCACCATCTCTTCGCCGAACTAGTGCACCTATACAATTTACCATTGTATTGGGTGTGTTGGGGACACAAGAGACTCTTTGTTATTTGGTTGCAGGGTTGTTTGAAAGAGACCATCTTCATCCTACACCTCCCACGGTTGATAAACCTTAGGTCATCCACTTGAGGGAAATTTGCTCCTGTCCTACAAACCTCTGCACTTAGAGGCCCAACAACGTCTACAAGAAGAAGGTTGTGTAGTAGACATCAAGCTCTTTTCTGGCGCCGTTGCTGGGGAGGTTAGTGCTTGAAGGTATATCTTTAGATCTTGCAATCGAATCTTTTTGTTTCGTATTTTATCACTAGTTTAGTCTATAAAAGAAAACTACAAGAAAAATGGAATTGAGGGTGCCTCATATGCTTCATCTTTTTAATGTCTTTCGTGAAAATGATGGAAAGGAAAATTGTGCTCAAGTGCTAGAGGAAGAATGCATTAGAATGTTTGGCACAAAATCTTTATATGACGAGCATGATTGCAATGTTGTTAGTATGAATTCCTTGAATATCCATGATGCTAATGATATGCAAAGCCACAAGCTTTGGGATGCTATGTTTGATGAAGATGATATGTTTTGTCCCCCAAGTTTTGATGAGCAAATTTATCATGATCATAGCATGCCTCCTATTTATGATGATTATATTGATGAAAGTGGGTTTGGAAGAGTGTCAACTTTAGGAAGTAATGATCCCACTATTTTGGAGGGTGTTGAATCTTATTGTGATAATTATGAAAGTGGATTTGGAGAGGTCATGACTTTATTTAGTGATGAATCCACTATTTCGGAAGAGGTTCCAATTGATTATGAGAACAAAGTTGCTATCTATGATGATTATTGTGATGACATGTATGCTATAAAGAATAAAGATAACCATGAAACTTGTCATCATGATTTTAATTTTCAATTGGATTATGCTTCACATGATAGTTATTTTGTTGAGTTTGCTCCGACTACTATTGATGAGAAGAAATTTGCTTATGTGGAGAGTAATAAAAATTTTATGCTTGTAGATCATGAAAAGAATGTTTTATGTGATAGTTATATTGTTGAATTCATTCATGTTGCTACTGAAAATTATTATGAGGGAGGAACATATGCTTGTAGGAATTGCAATAATATCAAGTTTTCTCTCTATGTGCTTAAAGTTTTAAAGTTATGCTTGTTTTGCCTTCCTATGCAAGTTGATTATTGTTCCCATAAGTTGTTTGCTCACAAAATCCCTATGCATAGGAAGTGGGTTAGACTTAAATGTGCTAGTCATATTCTTCATTATGCTCTCTTTATGTTTTGATTCTCATCTTTTATGTGAGCATCATTGAAATCATCATGCCTAGCTAAAAGGCATTAAAGAAAAGCGCTTGTTGGGAGACAACCCAATATTTACCCCTACTGTTTTTGTGTGGCCACATGATTAAGCTACTGTAGTAATCATGTTTTATAGATTTTGTTTCAATAAAGTGCCAAGTAAGACCTTTAGGATAGCTTACGGTGATAGTTGTGTTGATCCTGCTGAAAATCAGAAACGTTTGCGCCCAGTAAATTAGTTTTGATAATTCACAGAAACGTGCTTTTGATCTGATTATTTTTGCTCTGGATTGGTACACAAATTTCTCGGGTTTTCCTAATTTGGTAGGATTTTCGGAGTTCCAGAAGTATTCGAACAAATCAGATTGCTATAGACTGTTCTGTTTTTGACAGATTCTGTTTTCATTATGTTGTTTGCTTATTTTGATGAATCTATGAGTAGTATCGGAGGGTATGAACCATAGAGAAGTCGGAATACAGTAGATATTACACCAATATGAATTTAGAATGAGTTCACAACAGTACCTAAGTGGTGATTTATTTTCTTATACTAATGGAGCTTACGAGTTTTCTGTTAAGTTTTGTGTTGTGAAGTTTTCAAGTTTTGGGTAAAGATTCGATGGACTATGGAATGAGGAGTGGCAAGAGCCTAAGCTTGGGGATGCCCAAGGCACCCCAAGGTAATATTCAAGGACAACCAAGAGCCTAATCTTGGGGATGCCCCGGAAGGCATCCCCTCTTTCGTCTTCGTTCATCGGTAACTTTACTTGGAGCTATATTTTTATTCACCACATGATATGTGTTTTGCTTGGAGCGTCATTTTATTTTCTTTTGTTTTGCTTTCTGTTTGAATAATATCCCAAGATCTGAAATTCTTAAATGTTAGAGAGTCTTCGCATAGTTACATAATTATTCAACTACTCATTGATCTTCACTTATATCTTTCAGAGTAGTTTGTCGTTTGCTCTAGTGCTTCACTTATATCTTTTTAGAGCACGGTGGTGGTTTTTTTAATAGAAATTATTGATCTCTCATGCTTCACTTATATTATTTTGAGAGTCTTTTAGAACAGCATGGTAATTTGCTTTGGCTATAAAATTAGTCCTAATATGATGGACATCCAAGATGGGTATAATAAAAACTTTCATATAAAGTGCATTGAATACTATGAGAAGTTTGATGCTTGATGATTGTTTTGAGATATGAAGATGGTGATATTAGAGTCATGCTAGTTGAGTAATTGTGAAATTGAGAAATACTTGTGTTGAGGTTTGCAAGTCCCGTAGCATGCACATATGGTAACCGTTGTGTGAAAAATTTGAAGCATGAGGTGTTTCTTTGATTGCCTTCCTTATGAGTGGCGGTCGGGGACGAGCGATGGTCTTTTCCTACCAATCTATCCCCTTAGGAGCATGCACGTAGTGCTTGGTTTTGATGACTTGTAGACTTTTGCAATAAGTATGTGAGTTCTTTATGACTAATGTTGAGTCCATGGATTATACGCACTCTCACCCTTCCATCATTGCTAGCCTCTTCGGTACCGTGCATTGCCCTTTCTCACCTCGAGAGTTGGTGCAAACTTTGCCGGTGCATCCAAACCCCGTGATATGATACGCTCTATCACACATAAGCCTCCTTATATCTTCCTCAAAACAGCCACCATACCTACCTATTATGGCATTTCCATAGCCATTCCGAGATATATTGCCATGCAACTTTCCACCGTTCCGTTTATTATGACACGCTTCATCATTGTCATATTGCCTTGCATGATCATGTAGTTGACATCGTATTTGTGGCAAGGCCACCATGCATAATTTTTCATACATGTCACTCTTGATTCATTGTCCATCCCGGTTCACCGCCGGAGGCACTCATATAGAGTCATATTTTGTTCTAGTATCGAGTTGTAATCCTTGAGTTGTAAATAAATAGAAGTGTGATGATCATCATTATTAGAGCATTGTCCCGTGTGAGGAAATAAAAAAATAAAAAAAGAGAAAGGCCAAATAAAAAAAGAGAAAGGCCAAAAAAAAGAGAAGGCCCAAAAAAATGAGAGAAAAAGAGAGAAGGGACAATGCTACTATCCTTTTTCCACACTTGTGCTTCAAAGTAGCACCACGATCTTCATGATAGAGAGTCTCTTATTTTGTCACTTTCATATACTAGTGGGAATTTTTCATTATAGAACTTGGCTTGTATATTCCAACAATGGGCTTCCTCAAATGCCCTTGGTCTTCATGAGCAAGCAAGTTGGATGCGCACCCACTTAGTTTCTTTTGTTGAGCTTTCATACATTTATAGCTCTAGTGCATCCGTTGCATGGCAATCCCTACTCCTCGCATTGACATCAACTGATGGGCATCTCCATAGCCCGTTGATTAGCCACGTTGATGCGAGACTTTCTCCCTTTTTTTCTTCTCCATACAACCTCCATCATCATATTCTGTTCCACCTATAGTGCTATGTCCATGGCTCGCGCTCATATATTGCGTGAAAGTTGAAAAAGTTTGAGAATACTAAAGTATGAAACAATTGATTGGCTTGTCATCGGGGTTGTGCATGATGGGAGCATTTTGTGTGACGAAAATGAAGCATGGCCAAACTATATGATTTTGTAGGGATGAGCTTTCTTTGGCTATGTTATTTTGAGAAGACATAATTGCTTGGTTAGTATGCTTGAAGTATTATTGTTTTTATGTCAATATTAAACTTTTGTCTTGGATCTTTCGGATCTGAACATTCATGCCACAATAAGGAAAATTACATTGAAAATTATTTTAGGTAGCATTCCACATCAAAAATTCTATTTTTATCATTTACCTACTCGAGGACGAGCAGGAATTAAGCTTGGGGATGCTTCATACGTCTCCAACGTATCTATAATTTTTGATTGTTCCATGCTATTATATTATCCATCTAGGATGTTTTATATGCATTTATATGCTATTTTATAGGATTTTTGGGACTAACCTATTAACCTAGAGCCCAGTGCCAGTTTTTGTTTTTTCCTTGTTTTTGAGTATCGCAGAAAAGGAAAACCAAACGGAGTCCAATTGACCTGAAATTTCACGGAGATTATTTTTGGACCAGAAGAAGCCCACGGAGTATCGGAGATGGACCAGAAGAGTCCCGAGGCACCCACGAGGGTGGGGGGCGCGCCCTACCCCCCTAGGCGTGCCCCCTACCTCGTGGCCGCCTCAGAGACCCCCTGACTTGTTCCCGACGCCAACTTCTCCTATAAATATAGAAACCCCCAGAACATGACCTAGATCGGGAGTTCCGCCGCCGCAAGCCTCTGTAGCCACCAAAAACCAATCGGGACCCTGTTCCGGCACTCTGCCAGAGGGGGATCCCTCATCGATGGCCATCTTCATCATCCCGGCGATCTCCATGATGAGGAGGGAGTAGTTCACCCTCGGGGCTGAGGGTATGTACCAGTAGCTATGTCTTTGATCTCTCTCTCTCCCGTGTTCTTGATTCGACACGATCTTGATGTATCGCGAGCTTTGCTATTATAGTTGGATCTTATGATGTTTCTCCCCCTCTACTCTCTTGTAATGGATTGAGTTTTCCCTTTGAAGTTATCTTATCGGATTGAGTCTTTAAGGATTTGAGAACACTTGATGTATGTCTTGCATGTTCTTATCTGTGGTGACAATGGGATATTCACGTGATCTACTTGATGTATGTTTTGGTGATCAACTTGCGGGTTCAGTGACCTTGTGAACTTATGCATAGGGGTTGGCACACGTTTTCATCTTGACTCTCCGGTAGAAACTTTGGGGCACTCTTTGAAGTACTTTGTGTTGGTTGAATAGATGAATCTGAGATTGTGTGATGCATATCGTATAATCAAACCCACGGATACTTGCGGTGACATTGGAGTATCTAGGTGACATTAGGGTTTTGGTTGATTTGTGTCTTAAGGTGTTATTCTAGTATGAACTCTAGGATAGATCGAACGGAAAGAATAACTTCGTGTTATTTTACTATGGACTCTTGAATAGATCGATCAGAAAGGATAACTTCGAGGTGGTTTCGTACCCTACAATAATCTCTTCGTTTGTTCTCCGCTATTAGTGACTTTGGAGTGACTCTTTGTTGCATGTTGAGGGTTTGTTATATGATCCAATTATGTTATTATTGTTAAGAGAATTTGCACTAGTGAAAGTATGAACCCTAGGCCTTGTTTCCTAGCATTGCAATACCGTTTACGCTCACTTTTATTACTTGTTACCTTGCTGTTTTTATATTTTCATATTACAAAAACCTATATCTACCATCCATATTGCACTTGTATCACCATCTCTTCGCCGAACTAATGCACCTATACATTTTACCATTGTATTGGCTTATTGGGTGTGTTCGGGACACAAGAGACTCTTTGTTATTTGGTTGCAGGGTTGTTTGAGAGAGACCGTCTTCATCCTACGCCTCCCATGGATTGATAAACCTTAGGTCATCCACTTGAGGGAAATTTACTACTGTCCTACAAACCTCTGCACTTGGAGGCCCAACAACGTCTACAAGAAGAAGGTTGTGTAGTAGACATCAGTAGGAAAGAAAAAGAACGTTTCCATTATACGTTTAAAATGTACTCTTACAGAGGGTGGCATACCAGCCAAGGCTATTTTACATGCCCAGAATTTGTAGGTAAAGGAAGAGCTCCATACAGGTCCTAAAAAGGTGGTCTTTGAAGATCCTGCTGCATATCTGCGTTGCTTTTCGTCTTTGATGGTGGTTCCTTCAAAGGAACGGTCCACGGCCATTCTTACGAAATTGGGCTCGGGGAGAGTCCTTATTCGACCGTGGAAGAGCTAGGTTTTAATGCACCTGTTGTATTGAAGAAGAGAGGGGAAAAGTAATCAAAAAAGAGAAAAAAGGTCAAGGTCATATAGGGTGTAGTCGTGCTATAGACCCATCCGTATTGTGCCTCCGTCGATGCCCAAGGTATTTTTAGTGCATAATTATGCGCATGTGGTACAAATGCCACGGGTGTGTGCGGCAATCGACGGGGGAAAACTGCTAGGCTAGCTTTGGAGTTGCCGAGCTGTCATCACACAGAGTTGACCGGACTGGTTTGTCCGGGGGCTTGATGGCTGAGAAGGTATGCAGCTTAATGTGGCCACTTTGTTCCTCTGCTGCGAGGGCCACGGTGTGCTCCTCGGTACGGAGGGAGCGCTCCGTGTTTCCATTAACCGTAATTACGCCGCGGGGTCCGGGCATTTTGAGCTTTAAGTAAGCATAATGTGGGACCGCGCTGAAGCGGGCGAAGGCGGTTCGTCCGAGCAGTGCGTGATAGCCACTGCGGAAGGGGACGATGTCAAAGATCAAGTCTTCGCTTCGGAAGTTGTCCGGTGAACCAAAGACTACTTCCAATGTTATGGTGCCCATACAACGGGCTTCAACGCCAGGGATCACTCCTTTAAAGGTGGTTTTGGTGGGCTTGATTCTTGATGGATCAATACCCATTTTGCGGACAGTGTCCTGATAAAGCAGGTAAATACTGCTGCCACCGTCCATGAGGACTCGAGTGAGGTGGAATCCATCGATAATTGGGTCGAGGACCAATGCTGGCGAACCTCCATGACGGATACTAGTCGGATGGTCTCTGCGATCAAAAGTGATCGGACAGGCTGACCATGGGTTGAATTTTGGGGCGACCGGCTCTACGGTGTAGACGTCCCTTAATGCACGCTTGTGCTCCCTTTTAGGGATATGTGTAACATATATGATATTCAGTGTTTTGACTTCGGGGGGAAATCTCCTCTGTCCCCCTTTGTTCAGTTGGTGAGGCTCTTCATCGTCGTCCTCGCTAGGTGGCTCTTTCCCCTTATGTTCGGTGTTGAGCTTACCGGCCTGTTTAAAGACCCAACAAATTCTGTTGGTATGATTAGCAGGCTTATCAGGGGTGCCATGAATCTGGCAAGGCCGATCGAGTATTATGTCCAAACTGGAAGGACCATCCTTGTTTCGTTTGAATGGCCTCTTCTGCTATCCAGATTTGGAGCCATAGAATCCGGCATTGACCGTCGTGTCTTCAGTATCGTTATTGCTGTTTTGGCGCTTATGCTTGTTGCGTCGAGGCCTACCGTTGTCGTCTTTGGCTTCGGAGGTGCCAGGGGCGCTGGTGCTGTTGCTCTGACGAGCTAGCCAGCTGTCTTCTCCCGCGTAGAAGCGAGTCATGAGTGCGGTGAGGGCTGCCATGGACTTTGGCTTTTCTTGGCCGAGGTGTTGGGCAAGCCATTCATCCCGGACGCTGTGTTTAAAGGCCGTGAGGGCCTCGGCGTCCAGACAATCAACAATTTGGTTCTTTTTTATTAAGAACCTGGTCCAGAGCTTCTGGGCTGACTCTCCGGGTTGCTGGACTATGTGATAAGGTCATCGGCGTCTGGAGGCCGGACATAGGTACCTTGAAAGTTGTCTCTAAAGGCATCCTCCAAATCTTCCCAGCTACCAATAGAGTTTTCTGGGAGGCTGTTTAACCAGTGCCGTGCTGGTCCCTTGAGTTTTAGGGGGAGGTACTTGATGGCGTGGAGATCGTCATCGCGAGCCATGTGGATATGGAGAAGAAAATCTTTGATCCATACTGCGGGATCTGTCGTTCCATCGTATGATTCAATGTTCACGGGTTTGAACCCTTCTGGGAACTGGTGCTCCATTACCTCATCGGTGAAGCATAAGGGGTGTGCGGCGCCTCTATATCGAGCGACATCGCGACGGAGTTCGGATGACGTCCGTATGTGGTTTTTGGCCCGGGCGAGGTTGTGGTTATCACGCCAGGCCCGATGGCCATCCTCTCGCGTTGGGGCGCGCCCCCTTGATCCATAGATTGATCTGGTCTGACCGGCTCTATTGTCCAGGTCCTGTCGTAGGTCGTAGGTATATCCTGGGGCCGATGTCTCCCTGCCTCTAAGGCGAGGTGGTGCGGGCTGGTGTTCGGCCTGAGTGGCCACTCTATCCCACCCACGCGGCAGCCGGTCTGGTTCATCAGCGCGATCGTGTTTTGACGGTATTGGCTCGAGGGCCCCGTCGTCGAATTGTGGTAGTAACCGACGCTTCGGATAACTTCTTGGTGGGTGTTGAAGCCCATACTCTTCGGCAGCCAGGACCTGAGTCCATCTGCCATTGAGTGTATCCTATTCGGCTTGGAGCTGTTGTTGCTTCTTTTTTAGGCTTCTCGCCGTGGCAATTAATTGGCGCTTAAAGCTCTCTTGCTCAAGTGGTTCCTCTGGCATGATGAAATCTTCGTCACCGAGGCTTACGTCATCCTTGGAGGGTGGTAGATAGTTGCTGTCCTCCAAGTCCTCGTTCCCGACAGGGTCGTCAGGGTTAACTTGCCCGTCCTCCCATTCATCATGTTTGGATGTTGGTTCGACGGGGGCTTCGGGGTCTTCGACATTATCCGGAGTGTTATTGTCTCCGGTGCCGGCATTACTGTCTTTTTCGCGATGCGATTTTGAACGGCGCCGCTGACGTCGACACTTTGGTGGTGCCTCAATAGGCTCATCCTCGACCGGATCCTTCCTGCCATCACCGTCATCTTCTTTGGGTTTGTCCACCATATACACGTCATATGAGGAGGTGGCCGTCCAACGTCCGGTAAACGGCGGGTCTTGGCCTTGTTCGTCTCCAGCTTCGTCATTCATACCATCGATGTCATCGGAGGCGTAGTCCAGCATGTTGGTTAAGTCCTCAACAATGGCTATGAAGTGGGTGGTGGGTGGGACGTAAAATTCCCCGCTCTCAGCCCCTAGTCCGGGCTGTGTGCAATTCGGCAGTGATTCCTCTGTAATGGCGAGGGATCGCATTAAGTCCAAAGCTTCGTTTAAGAGCGAGGTTTGGATGGGGAAACAAGGGTCCGTGGAGCTAGGCGGGGCGGGAGTCTCCTGGCCAGCTCACTTGACGCGGGCCTCGAGAGTTCGGAGCTGGTATCCGGAGGCGAGTCCGGCTTTCCGATGACAGGGGGAACTTGGTTTAATTCCGGGCCTGCCGGTGATGCAGTCCCCTCTGGATCTTCGGTGGCGAGCTCCATAGTAGTAGAGAGTCCGGCGGGCTCTAAACTCCCGTCTTCGGACCTGGCAATGTGCTCCGGATCTAAGGCCAGAGCGGTGGTCGGGGCCGCGAACCCTTCAAAGATCAAGTCTCCTCGGATATCAGCGACATAATTCAGATTTCCAAAACTGATCTGATGACCAGGGGCGTAGCTGTCGACTTGTTCGAGGTGGCCAATCGAGTTGGCACGCAGCGAGAAGCCACCGAACATGAAAATTTGGCCGGGGAGGAAAGTCTCCCTTGAAACAGCATCATTGTGGGTGATCGATCGGGCCATCGAACCTTCTGTCGACGGCACAATGGAACTCTTAATGAAAGCACCAATGTCGGTGTCAAAACCGGCCGATCTCGGGTAGGGGGTCCCGAACTATGCGTCTGAGGATCGAAGGTAACAGGAGGCAGGGGACACGATGTTTACCCAGGTTCGGGCCCTCTTAATGGAGGTAATACCCTACTTCCTGCTTGATTGACTTTTATGAGTATAGGGGTTACAAGAGTCAATCTACATCAAGATCGTAATGGCTAAACCCTAGATGTCTAGCCTGTGTGATTTGTCCTAGCCTCTACGGACTAAACCCTTCCGGTTTATATAGACACCGGATAGGCCTAGGGTTGTACAGAGTCGGTTTACAGAGAAAGGAAACTACACATCCGGACGTCAAGCTTGCCGTCCACGCAAAGGAGAGTCCCATCCGGAAACGGGGGAAGGTCTTCTGTCTCGTATCTTTACGGCCCATCAGTCCGGCCCATGTAGTACAGGCCGGCTTCCCGAGGACCCCATAATTCAGGACTCCCTCACTCGTCACTCCTTATTCTCCTCATATTGATATCTCACCCAAAACTTGAAAACTTCAATCACACAAAACTTAACGGAACTTCGTGAGATGGGTTAGTATGATAAAGACAAACCATTCACTTTGGTACTATCAAAGACAAGATTCATAATTGTTCTCACACAATGCCTACTGTACCTTATCATTTCCACAATTTTTATTGAGCAATATAAGCTATAGAAACTAGAAAACAAGCAAGCTATGCATTGAAAACAGAATCTGTCAAAAACAAAACAATACGTAAAGATCTGAATATTAGTCATACTTCTGCAACTCCAACAATTCTGAAAAATTAGGACCAATTAGACATTTTGTATATCAATCATCTGTAAAAAAAACTCAAAATTTTTCGATGCTCCAGTGAATTTAAACAATTCTGTTTTTGGAAGCAAAAGTTTCTGTTTTTGCACAGATTCAAGTCAACTATCATCCACACTATCCCAAAGGCTTTACTTGGCACTTTATTGAAACAAAAGCAATAAAACATGATTACTACAGTAGCCTAATCATGTGAACACACAAAAACAGTAGGTAAAAGTGTTGGGTTGTCTCCCAACAAGCGCTTTTCTTTAATGCCTTTTAAGCTAGGCATGATGATTTCAATCATGCTCACATAAAAGATAAGAATTGAAACACAGAGAGAGCATCAAGAAGCATATGACTAGCATATTTAAGCCTAACCCACTTCCTATGCATAGGGATTTTGTGAGCAAATAACTTTTGGGAGCAAGAATCAACTAGCATAGGAAGGGAAAACAAGTGCAACTTCAAAACTTTCAACATAAAGAGAGGAAACTTGATATTATTGAAATATATAGAAGCATTTGTTCCTCTGTCATAATAATTTTCAGTAGCATCATGAATGAATTGAACAATATATCTATCACATAAATCATTCTTTTCATGATCCACAAGCATAGAGATTTTATTACTCTCCACATAAGCAAATTTATTCTCATGAATAGTAGTGGGAGAAAACTCAACCAAATAACTATCATGGGATTGAAAATTAAAATCATGATGACAAGTTTCATGGTTATCATTATTATTTATAGCATACATGTCATCACCATAATCATCATAGATAGCAACTTTGTTGTCATAGTCAATTGCAACCTCCTCCAAAATAGTGGATTCATCACTAAATAAAGTCATGACCTCTCCAAATCCACTTTCATCATTGTAATCATCATAAATAGGAGGCATGCAATCATTATAACAAATTTGCACATCAAATCTTTGGGGACAAAAAATATCATCTTCATCAAACATAGCATCCCCAAGCTTATGGCTTTCCATATCATTAGCATCATGGATATTCAAAGAATTCATACTAACAACATTGCAATCATGCTCATCATTTATACCAAACATTCTATTGCATTCTTCTTCTATCAATTGAGCACAATTTTCCTTTCCATCATTTTCATGAAATACATTATAAAGATGATCAATAATATGATGCAACCTCAATTCCATTTTTTGTAGTTTTCTTTTATAAACCAACTAGTGATAAAACAATAAACTAAAAGATTCAAGTGCAAGATCTAAAGATATACCTTCATGCACTCACCTCCCCGGCAACGGCTCCAGAAAAGAGCTTGATGTCTACTACGCAACTTTATTCTTGTAGACACATGTTGGGCCTCCAAGCGCAGAGTTTTGTAGGACAGTAGAAATTTTCCCTCAAGTGGATGACCTAAGGTTTATCAATCCGTGGGAGGCGTAGGATGAAGATAGTCTCTCTCAAACAACCCTGCAACCAAAGAAAAAAAAGTTTCTTGTGTCCCCAACACACCAAATACAATGGTAATTTGTATAGGCACACTAGTTCGGCGAAGCGATGGTGATAAAAGTGTAATATTGATGGTAGAAATATATTTTTATAATCTGAATAAATAAAAACAACAAGGTAGGAAATAGTAAACGGGCACAAAAACGGTATTGCAATGCTTGAAAATGAGGCCTAGGGTCCGTACTTTCACTAGTGCAATCGCTCAACAGTGCTAATATAATTGGATCATATAACCGTCCCTCAAAGTGCGATGAAGAAATCACTCCAAAGTTCCTATCTAGTGGAGAACATAAGATGGAATTGTTTGTAGGGTACGAAACCACCTCAAAGCTATTCTTTCCGATCAATCTATCCTAGAGTTCGTACTAAAATAACACCAAGCTATTCTTTCCGATCGATCTAACCAAGAGTTCATACTAAAATAACACCAAAGCAGATTCAGATTCATAATATGCAATCCAACACAAAGAACTTCAAAGAGTGCCCCAAGATTTCTACCGAAGAAACAAAGACAAGAACGTGCATCAACCCCTATGCATAGATTACCCCAATGTCACCTCGAGAATCCGCAAGTTGAATCCCAAAACATATATCAAGTGAATCAATATGATACCCCATTGTCACCATGAGTATTCATATGCAAGATATACATCAAGTGCTCTCAAATCCATAAAAGTATTCAATCCGATAAAACAAAATCTCAAAGGGAAAAATCAATTCGTCACAACAAGATAGAGAGGGGAAAACACCATATGATCAGACTATATTAACAAAGCCCGTGATACATCAAGATCATGACATCTCAAGAACACGAGAGAGAGATTAAACAGATAGCTACTGGTACAAACCGTCAGCCCCAAAGGTGGACTACTCCCTCCTCATCGTGGTGGCCGCCAGGATGATGAAGATGGCCACCGGAGATGATTCCCCCTCCGGCAGGGTGCCGAAACGGGGTCTAGATTGGTTTTTGGTGGCTACAGAGGCCTACGGCGGTGGAACTTCTGATCTAGGTTAACCTCGAGGGTTTTTGGAATATTTGTGAATTTATAGGGTAAAGAGGGGTGCGGGAGGCCAACGAGGTGGGCACGACCCACCTGGGCGCGCTTAGGCCCCCAAGCGCGCCCTGGTGGGTTGTGCCCCCCTCGGGGCACCCCCAGGTGCTGCTCTAGCCCATTGGTGGTCTTTTGGTCCATAAAAAATCCACAAAAAGTTTCGTGGTGTTTGGACTCCATTTGATATCGATTTCCTGCGATGTAACAAATATGCAAAAAACAACAACTAGCACTTGGCACTATGTCAATAGGTTAGTCCCAAAAATGATATAAAGTTGCTATAAAATGATTATAAAACATCAAAGAATGATAATATAACAACATGGAACAATCAAAAATTATAGATACGTTGGAGACGTATCACATACCTACCTATATGCGGTATTTCCGTGTTGTTCTAAGTAAATTTGTATGTGCCAACTCTAATGTTCAAAATGAATTTCTTTTTTGAGTGCCTGTACCGCTCATGAAGCGGCAGGAGGTGGCCAATATTTTTCTATGCTAGATGTGTTATTCTCAAGATGAGTGTTTATTCACCTGTCATTGCACGAGAGTGTGGCGATAATAGGGATGCCCAGTCCCGAAATGAAAAAGAAATTTACTTTATGTTGTTAAATAATAAATTCCTTGGAAAGTGTTGGTATGGAAGGCACCCGTGGATACGGCTAGCCATGGATTGTGAAAGAATGGTGGAAAAAGGAATAAACTTTATTTTATGTTTGGGAACCGCCTATGATGTATCTAGCATGGAAAGTATTGGGAATTACTAGCTCATTTTCGTTGGCGGGAAAAGCATGCCTCTCAAAATATTTTATCTCTCAATTTAAGCTTTGAGCTCTGGCACCTCTACATATCTCTGCTTCCCTCTGCGAAGGGCTTATATATTTACTTTTATGCAAAAAAAATGAGTCTCCATCTTCTCTTATAAAGCACCAACTAGGGAGCACTATGATCATACTTGTGCATTGGATGTAGCTAATATTCGGGTGTGTTTCATGAATGGATCAATGATTGAGCATGATGGGCTAGGGATAACTTTCTTTAGTGTTGATATTTTGAAAGACATGGTTGCTTGTTGATATGCTTGAGTATTGAAGTCTTCATGTCAAATATAGACTATTGTTTTGAATCATCTAAAATTCCAAATGTCCATGCTACAAAAGAAAATAATATGTGAGGAACATGTTAGGCAGCATTCCACATCAATAATTCTGTTTTTATCATTTACCTACTCGAGGACGAGCAGGAATTAAGCTTGGGGATGCTGATACGTCGCCAACATATCTATATATTTTTTATTGTTCCATGCTGTTATATTCTCATTCTTGGATGTTTTACATTCATTTTATAGCAACTTTATATCATTTTCTGGGACTAACCTATTGACATAGCCCAGTGTCAGTTGTTGTTTTCTGCTTGTTTTTTAATTCGCAGAATATCAGTACCAAACGAAGTCCAAATGCCACGAAACTTTTTGGAGATTTTTTCTGCCCAGAAGACAATTTGGGAGCCAAGGAAGTGCCAGAGGGGAGGCTCGTGGGGCCCACAACCCACCAGGGCACGCTAGAGGCCCCTGGCGTGCCCAGGTGGGTGGTGGGACCCACGGGAGTCCTTTCCACTGCCTCTCAGCTTCATAAATACCCAAATATTCCAGAAACCCTAGGGGAGTCGACGAAACACCACTACAAAAAAAATACACTTCCGTGATGATACGTGTTTGTCACAGTAGGTCACGTTTTCTGTCATGCATGTACATCCATGACAAATTTATGACAGAATCAAGATAGTCATACCTATGCTGTCGTAGAAGTGTTCCATGACATTACCAAAATTATCATCACGGAAGTGTCCACTTCCATGACGATAAATCGCGCATCACAGAAGTGCATTCGTCAAGGGTGACCGACACGTGGCATCCACCGTAACGGAACGCCGTTAAGCTATCGGGTCCGGTTTTGGATCCGATAACCTGTTAACAGCCCCGACCAATGGGTATTTTCCACGTGTAAAATCATCATTGGCTGGAGGAAACACGGTCGGCTCACCGTTGGGACAGATGTCATCCACTCATTGGACCCAAAGCGCCTATGATACGTCGACACATGGCACGGCCCAACAAAGGCCCATTCATGTGAAAAGGCCGGCCCATTTGACTTGGTCAAAAGGTGGCGGGCTGGCCCACAGCAAGCCTGTTAACGACATGTTCGTATATAGCCCATTTACAGCCCGCTAACCCAGGGCCCGTTTACGTCCTATCTGAATTAGGCCCAGTAGCGTCATCTGGGCCGTCCAATATAATTCCAGCCCGTTTTAACTTCCGGTCCATGTATGGCCCATGACGTCTTTTGGCCCATATGAGGCCCTTAGTAACCCTCGGCCCATTAACGGCCCGCGGTAAAACTGGCCCGTAATGAACAGTGTATCACTTTATACCCATTAACGGCCCATTATTCCGTTGGGCCGTTTCCAGCCCATGTTATCTTTCGGCCTTCTCAGGGCCCATTTATTCTTGGGCTCATTTCCAGCATTCGTTTACTTTCGGCCCGTTACTGTCATTTTCTGCTTGTGGGCCAAATACAGCGCGTGGTTACAGTCGGCCCGTTTGTGGCCCGTTAATACGTTGGGCCGTTTTCATAGCGTCATCAAATACGGCCTATTAACGACGGCCTGTTATGGTCGGTCCATGAACGGACGATTCCAACTCTAGCCCATTTACGGCCATAATGTGGTCTGTTATTAGCCCATGTTTGGCCAACCGATCATATGGCACGTAGAAGGCCCATTGATGATACGGCCTGTAGAAGGCCCATTGTGTCTACGCCCCGTAGAAGGCCCATTGTTTCTATGGCCCTTAGAAGGCCCATTGTTTCTACGGCCCGTAGGAGGCCCATGTTAACTACAGTAAATATGTAGCCCATTGTTAATGTGGCCTAGTTTTAAAAAATAGGTTATTGCGGCCACTAGCAAACCGCGGAAAAAGAACTGCACTGACTACAAGAAAACAAATAAACAAGACAACAGAAATAAATAAGCAAGCAACTTACGCTAGGATATCACAGCTATTACACATATTACATCCACTGGGTATCAAAGTTCGCCACAAGTGCAAATATAGGGAACAAAGCAGCATATAAACGCCGCAGCAAAACAAGTCCAGAACTGGAACCACTTCAGAAGAGCTCAAGAAAAACAATATCCTGGGTACCCATAATGCTGGCAAGATGCTTAGCAAGCTTATTAACTTTCTCTTGTTTGGCGCTTAAATCCTCCAGCACTTGCTGTTGCACCAGAAAGTATGCATCTGAATTCTGCAGGGAGTTCCTCAGTCCTTCGACTTCCTGTCGCATAACATTTGATCGATGTCTTTCAACTTGAAGTTGAGACTCAAGAAGCCGAACTGATTCAGGCAGCGAGTTCGAAGAGCTTGTGCCAGCAGTAGTGGCCAGTAACTCGAACACTACATCAAGACATGACTTTTGGGTTCCCTCACTGTCGTCAAGATAGTTTTTATCAGCTTTCTTGGAGACCAACAGGGATGTCTCACTATCTTGAACCTTATCTGCATTACTTCCTTTACCATTGGATAACGCGGTACTGTTCTCCAATATTTTGTCCGCATTCTAAAAGAGAAACAAGCAGACACATCACATGTTTACCATGTTGTATATGAAACTCATTTTGGTAAATGAGTTCAGTAGTAAAGTGGATAGGATAACAACATGAAACAAACATATATCTATGTACCATGGTCACTTTATGGTCTATATCATTCAAGTAACCAGTAATAGCCAGTAACTCGAACACTACATAAAGATAGGACTTTGGGGTTGTCTCAGTGTCTTCAATATAGTTTTTATCAGCTTTCTTGGAGAACAACAGGGATGTCTCACTATCTTGAACCTGATCTGCATTACTTCCTTTAGCATTGCATAACGGGGTACTCTTCTCCAATATTTTATCCGCATTCTAAAGGAGAAACAAACAAACACATCACAGCTTTACAATGTAGTATATGAAACTCATTTTGGTAAACCAGTTCAGTAGTAAGGTGGACAGGATAACAACATGAAACAAACATATATCTATGTAGTATGGTCACTGTATGGTCTATATCATTCTAGTTTATGTTGCCAAATCAATATAGATACAGTTCGAATCATATCTATTTAAGACAAAGCAACATAGACAAAATATAAGTGTGGGAAACTACACAGCAATAACAACACTTGTAATGTGCATGGCATGAGAACATAACTGTTTATTCAATTGAAACTGAAATCAACATAGAGCAAGTTACAACAGCAAACACGTTAGAGAAACAGGTTTAAAACATACCTGTTGCGCCATTGGAGTTTCAATTGCATCCTTCAAATTTGAAATTAGTTGGTATGAGTAAATACAGTGATGCAAGAGCAAAGTAGTATGAACCATAGCTACGAAACCTGACCTGAGAACAATTCTTCTTCTGCTTTAAGCGTTGACTTGGGGTTCGGAGTGGTGGTCCTCGTGCTTTGGGCACTGCAGTTGCCTTACTAACTGCTCGTGTTTGGGTGCTTTGTGGTGGAGACGGTGTTGTGTCAACGGGAACTGGGTTACTAACTTCTAGGGTTGGGGTTAGAAGGGGTGTAGCTGGTTCTCTGTCCAACTGGGTAGGGGTACAATCTGAGTGAGTCTGGGTTATGTGTGGTGGGGCTGGTTCTTGGGCAAGTACAACCATGGTTCTATCTCCATCGACAGGTAGCACGATCTTTTCTGAAGACTGTGTATTTACTCCCACAGATACTGCCATCACCCCCTCCAATTGAAATGGCTGATAAACAAGAAAAGTAATTGAATGTACAGACACTGTAAGATAGACAGGTGCAATGGATAGTAGGGAAGAAAACAGGGCATGAAATAATTCACATTTATGTTGTCTAACCAAACAGAATAGCAGGACATAATTTCAAATATATGATGGATAATTAAACATGATAGCATGACACAGTTTCACATGTATGATGGCTAACTAAACAGGATAGAATGACATACTTCAAAATATGATGACTATGTAAACAGGATGACATGATATAACTATACGATGTGTCTATTAAAGTGGTTGGCATGCCATAAATCACAAACATGTCGTCGATGGAAACATGATGGCATGATATAATTCACGGATAGAATGACATAATTCAAAATATGATGACTATGTGAACAGGATGAGATGATATAACTATATTATGTCTTTAGAAAATGGGTTGGCATGCCATAATTCAGATACATGCTGTCTATGTAAACATCATGGCATGATATAATTCAAATATATGATTTATATACTAAGGAAGTGAGCAGAGGGCAATCGCATATATGATGTGTCAACTAAGGAGATGGCATTCAATATCGTGTATATGATGTAAAAACTAAGCATTGCAATACAACATATGCATGATATGAGTAATATAACCCTGCCAAGTTTGAGCATACACCTCAGGGGGATAATAGGACTGGTCATCTGCCTCTGAATCCTCCTCTAAAGAGCTATCTGTAACCAGCAACATATCTGCTTCACCAGGTTGCATTGTCTGCTCTGAAGACCTTGTTTTCACTCCAGATTTCTCCATCACCAATTCAAATGGCTGATGCACAGGAAGAGCAGTTGAATATACAAACATTGTTGACAAAAGCAATGAGAAATACAAAAAAAGGATGGCATGATATAATTCACATATATGACGCTTGGCTAAACAGCAAGGCATTACATACAAGATAGCATTGCATAATTCACATATATAATGTCTTGCAAAAAGATGGCATTGCATAATTCACATATATGGTAATTAGACACTAAACAGGTGGCATTCACACAAATCATGTATAAACTAAGCAAATGACATAACAATGCAAGATACCATACGCACGATATGAGCAACATAATCCTGCCAAGTTAGAGCATGCACCCCGGGGGGGGGGGGGAAGGGGAATAGGACTGGTCATCTGTCTCTGAATCCTCCTCTGAGGAGCTATTTGTAACCAGCAAGACATGCGCTTCGTCAGATAGCATTGTCTGCTCTGAAGACCTTGTTTCCACTCTAGATTTTTCCATGACCGTGCCGAATGGCTGATGCACATGAAGAGTAATTGAATGTACTAAAATTGTTGACAAATTTAACACGTAATAAAAAATGATGTCATGATATAATTCACATATAAGATGACTGGCTAACCAGGGTGGCATTGCAAAATTCACATATATGATGCCTGGCTAAACAAGATGGCATTGCATGATTCACATATACGATAAAGAAACTAAACAGATGGCATTGACACAAAGCATGTCTAAACTAAGTAGATGACATCTTTGATGTATACAGTAAGCAATGCAAGGCACCATATGCATGATATTACCAACATCAGCATGCCAAGTTAGAGCGAAGACCTCATGGGGTAAATAGGAGTGGTCTTCTGCTTCTGAATCCCCCTCAGAACAGTTATCTTCCTCTTGATTACGGTCCAAAATGGGTGGAGAGGGGGCTGCCTTTGCGCCCACCATGGAGCGACGTTTGCATGAAATTTTATTGCCACGCAAGGCTCGTCTCTTTTGCTCTACATGTTCAGTTCCATTGTGTACAATAACTGACATGCATAGGAATAAAACATAGTGAGATTATGTAAGGAGTGCATGCACAAATCCAGAGTGAAGGTAGCAAAATGTGGATAGACCCAAAACCAATGATAGCAGGCAGATAATAGCTTTAGTTAAAAAATACAGATAATGGCTCCTTTAATGTTTGTTTGCACCCAACATGAAACTCGCAGTAGACACCCGAGATTAACCAGATAGTACTAATTGCTGCCCCAATATGTACCCCACAACCATTTAAAAACTCAAGTTTCAGCATGAGTTTGGACCTGAGTCGGAGTCTAATAGGTGAACATGACGATAAAGTAGCATGTCATCATATTAAGCGATGCATAACATAAGCAGACACGGAAGAGTGCGACCTCTCTTGCGGACCCGTGTAGTCCTCAAGGTCATCTGCTCAGTTGATGATGGTAATGCAGTTGTCGTGGCTGCCGGCGGCGGGGAAGAAGATCTGAGGCGGCGAAAGACAGTCTGGAGAGCGGATCCCTGCTGTGGTGAACCCTTCCGTCGTTGGAGCAGCTGAGCTGGGGTGGAACACAACACCGCAGGAGCAGGACAAACCACACAAGGTTTTCTTTGACACATATCTGTAACAGATGTAATTGTGTAAGGGCTTGTTTGAATTTGAGGATTCTAACAATGCAGGGATAGGAAATAGACAGGAATAGGATAGGAATTCACGTGCAAAACAGAGAATTTAAAAACACAGGATTTCTGCCAATCTGGGTGTTTGGTTCACAAGAATTGGAAGATCACAGGATGCAAAGAAGCATGGTGAGATTAAGTCAAACCACAAGAAGTGTACAACCTCTTTGGCGAAGCCATGTCGATCTCAGCGTGATTGGGTTGGCCGGTGAGGATGCTCTGGCTGACTTGGCTGTCGGAGGAGGGGAAGAAGATCTTAGGCGTCTGGAGATGGGGCCCGAGGTACTGCTCCGCTGTGATGGAGGGTTTCGTCGTTGGAGCAGCTCCGGTGAGTTGTACGACGCCGAGGCTGAAGCAGGACAAGAGAGACAACGTTAACCTGAGTGGAATTCTAATAGCATCTCCAATAGATGACGTAAAATACATAACCACAAAGTGCTAGATGTATACATCAGCCGCTCATCTCTGAACTTAACTGTCGAAACTGAATTTAACAGTCGAAACTGAACTTAACTGTCGAAACTGAATTTTCCTGTCGAAACTGAATTTTACTGTCGAAACTGAACGCACTAGAGGTGAGGCTACAAGTCAGTCGACTGACTTTTTCATCTCTGGTCAGTCGATTTTGTAGCTGTTGGATACGAAATCAAGGGCATGCAGTTCATCTTCAACCTCCACCCCCCTGAGCCACCAGCCACCACCGGCCAAACAGCCGCCCCTCGCTGCCCGCGGCCGGCGGTGCGCCGCCCCGCCCGCCCCGAAAACACTCCCCACCGCCGGTCGGCCGCCGCCCCAGCCATCCCTGTAGGCCCCCCCGTGCCGAGCTTTTTCTCCGGTGATCCCCACGCCACCGCCCCACCACCGCCACCGACCACCGCCCCCACCCTGAACCCTAAGATAGATAGTGGGGTACCTCTCCGGCGAGCCCCCCTCCCCGCTGCGGCTGGTTCTTCCTTAACTCCGGCGAGCCCCCCCATGCCCTGAAATCGACTGACCCAAAAGTCGATTCAGTCGACTGAAGTGTAGCTAAATCGGAGCAGCATCACAAGCAAGACCAAGAGCAAGAGCAGACCAGGCAGGGGACCAAGAGCAAGAGCAGAGCAGCAGCGCGAGCGAGAGCTAAAGCAGCAGCAGCTCCTACTGATGTGGACGTCGCCGCCGAGGGAGCGACGCCGTGGAGGAAGTGGCCGGCAACGCCGCCGTGGATGGAGCCGCGCCGTGTCGGCTCAGGACCGAGCGCCGGCAGCACCGTGAGATCGAATCAAGAAGAAAATGCGGCGATTAGTGTACAACCTCTTTGGTGGCACCGATTAGGCCGCAGCTTCATCCGAGGAAATGGTGATGATGATGCTCTTCCGATGGTGCAGGTGAAGACGGCGGTGTGGGAATGGAGGTGGCGTGAAAGACGAGGGGAACATCGGGGCAGCTCCTTGGAGGTGGAGGACGGGGTGGTTGAACCGGCGGGACGACCAGATCGATGACGGATCCTCATCCAGTACAGTGGATGAGGGATGCCGAGGTGTTCATGTGGACGACGTCGTCGGGAAAGAGCCTCCGGCTGGGTGGCGGACGGAGGAGGGTGTGGGGCTTCACGGGTTTTGCCGGCCTCAGTGTATGAATGGGTGGGCGGATGGGATGGGAGTGGGGAACCATGGCTTAGGGACGCGCTTGTCCGAAATGTGGGGTAAGTTACGAAAGTACCCCCACTGATTTGAGGCGATTCTTTCGGTTCAGGGGTATCACGGGCATTTCGCGTGTCGGGATTTCATTGGAGGTGGGAGTTTTCGCGCGCGTTGTAATTTTGGAATAGCAAGGCGCGGATTGAGATGGAGGGAGTTGTCGGAGCACAACGAGACAAAGATATATCTTAAATATTTTGGGCTAACAAGGCGCGGGTTGAAATTTCCGGACAAGCCTAACGTGTACTGTACCAAATCAATTCGCACTACAAATGTCATTCAAAACTTTGAATTCATGTTATGTTCAATTAAAATATTTCGCTACGTGTATAATGCATGCAACCTAGTACTCAAATGAACATTTTAGTGCATTCCAAACGTATATACTACCGCTTCAATATGAACTAAATTTGAATTCGTTTCTCTATTTGAATAAGATCTACAATAATGATTGTTGTGAAGTCAAAGCATTTGAATTCGTTTCTCTGTTTTAGTAAGATCTAGAATCGTCATTATTGTCAAGTTAAACCATCGTTTGTGTATTATCTTCACAGCACACCACATGATTAGTCTCGAGTTACATATGAACTATGTGTACTATATGAACTCGAACTCGATTTTTTGAATCCACTTTATGTTTATTTCAAATCATAGTACATTTCAAGCTCTAGCTAGATCTTCACAAACTAAACCATGTCTCATATGTATAATGTGTTTATCACATTATGTATGGTGCCCCGCCCCCTATGCCTACAAGTATTTAGATGTGAGTTGCAAACACCACACATTACCACAAATTCAAATAAAATGTGAGAATGTTCGATATATAGTATTGTTTAGATTGTTCGATATTTAGTTGTAAGCTCCAAACGCCACACATTATCACAAATTCAAATAAAATGTGAGATTGTTTGATGTATAGTACGGTTTAGATTGTTCGACATTTAGCTCTGAGTTGCAAGTGCCATGCATTATCACATTATGGTATAACATGTGCAAAACCACAACACGCGTATCACCGCTATATTCATGCATGCATATGTTTAAAACACTATGATCTCCTATTCAAATATATGAATCCACTTTCATATCAAATTATGATCTTTGTTAGTCTCTTACACCCACACAATCGTCTAACCTTTGTAGCTACCACTAACTTTCTCTCGTGCATCACTACAAAAAAAATACACTTCCGTGATGATACATGTTTGGCACAGTAGGTCGCGTTTTTTGTCATGCATGTACATCCATGAAAAATTTATGACAGAATCAAGATAGTCATACCTCTGCTGTCGTAGAAGTGTTCCATGACATTACCAAAATTATCATCACGGAAGTGTCCACTTCCATGACGATAAATCGCGCATCACAGAAGTGCTTTCGTCAAGGGTGACCGACACGTGGCATCCACCGTAACGGAACGCCGTTAAGCTATCGGGTCGGGTTTTGAATCCGATAACCCGTTAACAGCCCCGACCAATGGGGATTTTCCACGTGTAAAATCATCATTGGCTGGAGGAAACACGTGTCGGCTCATCGTTGGGACAGATGTCATCCACTCATTGGACGGAAGGCGCCTATGATACGTCGACACGTGGCACGGCCCAACAGAGGCCCATTCCTGTGAAAAGGCCGGCCCGTTTGACTTGGTCAAAAGCTGGCGGGCCGGCCCATGGAAAGCCTGTTAATGGCATGTTCGCATATAGCCCATTTACAACCCGCTAACCCAAGGCCTGTTACGCCCTATCCGAATTAGGCCCAATAGCGTCATCTGGGCCATCCAATATGATTCCAGCCCGTTTCCACTTCTGGCGCATGTATGGCCCATGACGTCTTTCGGCCCATATGAGGCCCTATGTAACTCTTGGCCTATCAACGGCCCGTGGTGAAATTGGCCCGTAATGAACAGTGTATTACTTTACACCCATTAACGGCCTGTGGTGAAACTGGCCCGTAATGAACAGTGTATCACTTTATACCCATTAATGACCCGTTATTCCGTTGGGCCGTTTCCAGCCCATGTTATCTTTCGGCCTTCTCAGAGCCCATTTATTCTTGGGCTCATTTCCAGCATTCGGTTACTTACGGCCTGCTACTGTCATTTTCTGCTTGTGGGCCAAATTCAGCCCATCGTTACAGTCGGCCCGTTTGTGGTCTGTTAATACGTTGGGCCGTTTTCATAGCGTCATCAAATACGGCCTATTAACGATGGCCTGTTATGGTCGGCCCATGAACGGACGATTCCAACTCTAGCCCGTTTACGGCCATAATGCGGTCTGTTTGGCCCATGTTTGGCCAATCGATCATACGGCCCGTATAAGGCCCATTGATGATACGGCCCGTAGAAGGCCAATTGTTTCTACAGCCCGTAGAAGGCCCACTATTTCTACGGCCAGTAGGAGGCCCAGTGTCACTACAGTAAATATTAGCCCATGGTTAATGTGGCCTAGTTTTAAAAAATAGGTTATTGCAGCCACTAGCTAACCGCGGAAAAAGAACTACAATGACTACAAGCAAACAAATAAACAAGACAACAAGGAAATAAATAAGCAAGCAACTAACGCTAGGCTATCACGGCTATTACACATATTACATCCACTGGGCATCAAAGTTCGGCACCAGTGCAAATATAGGGAACAAAGCAACATATCATATACACTGGTTGTCAAAGTTGGCGAGCAGCGCAAATAAACGCCGCAGCAAAACAAATCCAGAACTGAAACCACTTCAGAAGATCTCAAGAAACAATATCCTGGGTACCCATAATGCTGGCAAGATGCTTAGCAAGCTTATTAACTTTCTCTTGTTTGGCGCTTAAATCCTCCAGCGCTTGCTGTTGCACGAGAAAATATGCATATGAATTCTGCAGGGACTTCCTCAGTCCTTCAGCTTCCTATCGCAGCACATCTGATCGATGTCTTTCAACTTGAAGTTGAGACTCAAGAAGACGAACTGATTCAGGCAGCGAGTTCGAAGAGCTTGTGCCAGCAGTAGTGGCCAGTAACTCGAACACTACATCAAGACATGACTTTTGGGTTCCCTCACTGTCGTCAAGATAGTTTTTATCAGCTTTCTTGGAGACCAACAGGGATGTCTCACTATCTTGAACCTTATCTGCATTACTTCCTTTACCATTGGATAACGCGGTACTGTTCTCCAATATTTTGTCCGCATTCTAAAAGAGAAACAAGCAGACACATCACATGTTTACCATGTTGTATATGAAACTCATTTTGGTAAATGAGTTCAGTAGTAAAGTGGATAGGATAACAACATGAAACAAACATATATCTATGTACCATGGTCACTTTATGGTCTATATCATTCAAGTTTTTGTTGCCAAATCAAGATAGAGACACAGTTCAAATAATATTTGTTCAAGACAAAGCAGAATAGACAGAATATAAGTGTGGGTAACTATAGAGCAATAACAACACTTGTAATGTGCATGACATGAGAACATAACTGTTTATTCAATTGAAACTGAAATCAACATAGAGCAGGTTACAACAGCAAACCAGTTAAAGAAATAGGTTTAAAACATACCTGTTGCGCCATTGGAGTTTCAATTCCATCCTTCAAATTTGAAAATAGTTGGTATGAGTAAATACAGTAATGCAAGAGCAAAGTAGTATGAACCATAGCTACAGAACCTGACCTAAGAACAAATCTTCTTCTCCTTTAAGCGTTGAGTTGGGATTCGGAGTGGTGGTCCTCGTGCTTTGGGCACTGCAGTTCCCTTACTAACTGCTCGTGTTTGGGCGCTCTGTGGTGGAGACGGTGCTGTGTCAACTGGAACTGGGTTACTATCTGCTGGGGTTGGGGTTAGAAGGGGTGTAGCTGGTTCTCTGTCCAACTGGGTAGGGGTACAATCTGCGAGAGTCTGGGTTATGTGTGGTGGATCTGGTCCTTGGGCAAGTACAATCGTGGTTCTATCTGCATCAACTGGTAGCACTATCTTTTCTGAAGACCGTGTTGTTACTCCCTTAGATACTGCCATCACGCTCTCCAATTCAAATGGCTGATAAACAAGAAAAGTAATTGAAAGTATAGACATTGTATGATAGACAGGTGCAATGGATAGTGGGGAATAAAAGAGGGCATGAAATAATTCATATTTATGTTGTCTAACCAAACAGGATAGCATGACACAATTTCACATATATGATGGCTAACGAAACAGGATAACATGACACAATTCACATTATGATGGCTAACTAAAAAAGATGGAAAGACATAGTTCAAAATATGAGACTATGTAAACAGGATGACATGACATAACTATATAATGTGTTTATTAAATAGGTTGGCATGCCATAATTCACATACATTCACGGATAGAATGCCATAATTCAAAATATGATGACTGTAAACACTAAACAGGATGAGATGATATAACTATATGATGTCTTTATTAAATGGGTTGCCAGGCCATAATTCAGATAGATGATGTGTGTGTACTATGTAAACACGATGGCATGATATAATTCAAATATATGATTTATATAGTAAGCAAGTAAGCAGATGGCAATCCATATATGATAAAAAAACTAAGCAATGCAAGACAACATGCATGACATGGGTAATATAACCCTGCCAAGTTTGAGCATAGACCTCAGGGGGGAAATAGGACTGGTCATCAGTCTCTGAATCCTCCTCTGAGGAGCTCTCTGTAACCAGCAATATGTCTGCTTCAGCAGGTATCTTTGTCTGCTCTGAATACCTTGTTTTCACTCCAGATACTTCCATCACCGCTTCAAATGGCTGATGCACAGGAAGAGTAGTTGAATATACAAACGTTGTCGACAAATGGAACACGTAATACAAAAAAATGATAGCATGATATAATTCACATACATGATGATTGGCTAAACAGCATGTCATTGCATAATTCACATATATAATGCCTTTGCAACAAGATAGCATTGTATAATTCACATATATAATGTCTTGCAACAAGATGGCAATGCATAATTCACATATATGGTAATTAGACACTGAACATGTGGCATTCACACAAAGCATGTCTAAACTAATCAAATGACATAGCAATGCGAGACACCATACGCGCGATATGAGCAACATAACCCTGCCAAGTTAGAGCATACACCTGGGGGGGAATAGGACTGGTCATCTGTCTCTGAATCCTCCTCTGAGGAGCTATCCGTAACCAGCGAGATATGCGCTTCGTCAGATAGCATAGTCTGCTCTGAAGACCTTGTTTTCACTCCAGAATTTGCCATCACCGTGTCAAATGGCTGATGCACACGAAGAGCAGTTGAATGTACTAACATTGTTGACAAATGTAATATGTAACGAAAAAAAGGATGACCTGATATAATTTACATATAAGATGACTGGCTAAGCAGGATGGCATTGCAAAATTCACATATATGATGCCTGGCTAAACAAGATGGCGTTGCCTAATTCACATAAACGATGAATAAACTAAACAGATGGCATTCGCACAAAGGATGTCTAAACTAAGCAGATGACATATTTGATGTATAAAGTAAGCAATGCAAGACACCATATGCATGATATAACCAACATCAGCATGCCAAGTTAGAGCGAAGACCTCAGGGGGTAAATAGGAGTTGTCTTCTCCTTCTGAATCCCCCTCAGAACAGATATCTTCCTCTCGATTACAATCCGAAATGCGTGGAGGGGGGCTGCCTTTGCGCCTACCATGGAGCGACGTCTGCATGAAATTTTATTGCCACGCAAGGCTCGTCTCTTTTGCTCTACATGTTCAGTTCCATTGTTTACAATAACTGTCATGCATAGGAATAAGACATAGTGAGATTATGTAAGGAGTGCATGCAGAAATCCAGAGTCATGGTAGCAACCTGTGGATAGACCCAAAATCAATAATAGCAGGCAGATAATGGCTTCAGTTAAAAAATACAGATAATGGCTTCTTTACTGTTTGTTTCCCACCCAACATGAAACTCATAGTAGACACCGGAGATTAACCAGATAGTAGATAGATACTATTGATAGCGGCCCCGATATGTACCCCACAACCATTTAAAAACTCAAGTTTGACCATTAGTTTGGAGCTGACTCAGAGTCTAATTGGTGAACAGGACGATAAAGTAGCATGTAATATTAAGCGATGCATAACATAAGCAGACACGAAAGAGTGCGACCTCTCTTGCGGACCCGTGTAGTCCTCGAGGTCATCTTCTCGGTTGATGATAGTAATGCAGTTTTCATGGCTGCCAGCGGCGGGGAAGAAGATCTGAGGCGGCGAAAGACAGTTTGGAGGCCGGATCCCTGCTGTGCTGGACCCTTCTGTCGTTGGAGCAGCTGAGCTGGGGTGGACAACGGCGCAGCAGGAGCGGGACAAACCACGCAAGGTTTTCTTTGACAACTATCTGTAAGAGAAGTAATTCTGTAAGGGCTTGTTTGAATTGGAGGATTCCAACAATGCAGGGATAGGAAATAGACAGGAATAGGATAGGAATGCACGTGCAAAACAGAGAATTTAAAAACACATGATTTCTGCCAATCTGGGTGTTTGATTCACAAGAATTGGAAGATCACAGGATGCAAAGAAGCATGGTGAGATTAAGTCAAACCACAAGAAAATGTATGGTTATAATGCTATTATGCTACTATCTCTTAGTCTTGTGCTTCATGAATAGGAATTTGAAAAGGAGGACAAGTGAAAATTAAAATTCCTACGTTTTTTCTTTCAAGGAGACACTAAATGAACAAATCCGTGTGCGTGGAAAATATATATAACATGTAGAGTAAAAAAGAGATGCAACAAGTGTACAACCTCTTTGGCGAAGCCATGTCGATCTCAGCGTGATTGGGTTGGCCGGTGAGGATGCTCCGGCTGACTTTGCTGTCGGAGGAGGGGAAGAAGATCTTAGGCGTCTGGAGATGGAGCCCGAGGTACTGCTCCGCTGTGATGGAGGGTTTCGTCGTTGGAGAACCTCCGGTGAGTTGTACGACGCCGAGGCTGAAGCAGGACAAGAGAGACAACGAACAATGTTAACCTGAGTGGAATTCTAATAGCATCTCCAATACATGACGTAAAATACATAACCACAAAGTGCTAGATGTAAAATACATCAGCCGCTCATCTCTGAACTTAACTGTCGAAACTGAACTTAACTGTCAAAACTGAACTTAATTGTCAAAACTGAATTTTGCTGTCGAAACTGAACGCACTAGCAAGGTGAGGCTACACGTCGGTCGACTGAGTTTTTCATCTCTGGTCAGTCGATTTTGCAGCCGTTGGATACGAAATCAAGGGCCGGCGGTTCATCTTCAACCTCCACCCCCCTGAGCCGCCAGCCACCACCGGCCAAACAGCAGCCCCACGCCGCCCGCGGCCGGCAGTGCGCCGCCCCGCCCGCCCCAAAAACACTCGCCACCGCCGGTCCGCCGCCGCCCCGGCCATCCCTCT
>NC_057802.1:447318553-447325417 GCF_018294505.1 Triticum aestivum | reverse complement strand
CTTTTTATCTGGAGATCCCCACGCCACCGCCCCGCCAACGCCCCGCCACCGCCGGCGACCATCGCCCCCATCCTGAACCCTAAGATAGATAGTGGGGTACCTCTCTGGCGAGCCCCCCTCCCCGCTGCGGCTGGTTCTTCCTTCACCCCGGCGAGGCCCCCCACCCCCTGAAAATCGACTGACCCAAAAGTCGATTCAGTCGACTGAAGTGTAGCTAAATCGGAGCAGCATCGCAAGCAAGAGCAAGAGCAAGAGCAGCAGCGCGAGCAAGAGCAATAGCAAGAGCAGACCAGGCAGGGGACCGAGAGTAAGAGCAGAGCAGCAGCGCGAGCGAGAGCTAAAGCAACAGCAGCTCCTACTGATGTGGACGTCGCCGCCGAGGGAGCGACGCCGTGGAGCAAGTGGCCGGCGACGCCGCCGTGGATGGAGCCGCGCCGTGTCGGCTCGGGACCGAGCGCCGGCAGCACCGTGAGATCGAATCAAGAAGAAAATGCGGCGATTAGTGTACAACCTCTTTGGTGGCGTCGATTAGGCCGCAGCTTCATCCGAGGAAACAGTGATGATGATGCTCTTCCGGTGGTGCAGGTGAAGACGGCGGTGTGGGAATGGAGGTGGCGCGAAAGACGAGGGGAATGTCGGGGCAGCTCCTTGGAGGTGGAGGACGGGGTGGCTGAACCGGCGGGACGATGAGATCGACGACGGATCCTCATTCGGTACGGTGGATGAGGGATGTCGAGGTGTTGCTGTGGACGACATCGTCGGGGAAGAGGCTCCGACTGGGTGGCGGACGGAGCAGGGTGTGGGGTTTCGTCGCGGGTTTTCGCGGCCTCGGTGTACGAATGGGTGGGCGGATGGGATGGCAGTGGGGAACCATGGCTTAGAGACGCGCTTGTCCGAAATGTGGGGTAAGTTACGAAAGTACCCCCACTGATTTGAGGCGGTTCTTTCGGTTCAGGGGTACCACGGGCATTTTGCGTGTCGGGATTTCACAGGAGGTGGGAGTTTTCACGCGCGTTGTAATTTCGGAATAGCAAGGCGCGGGTTGAGATGGAGGGAGTTGTCGGAGCACAACGAGACAAAGATATATCTTAAATATTTCGGGCTAACAAGGCGCAGGTTGAAATTTCCGGACAAGCCTAACGTGTACTGTACCAAATCAATGCGCACTACAAATGTCATTCAAAACTTTGAATTCATGTTATGTTCAATTAAAATATTTTGCTACGTGTATAATGCATGCAACCTACTACTCAAATGAACGTTTTAGTGCATTCCAAACGTATATACTACCGCTTCAATATGAACTAAATTTGAATTCGTTTCTCTATTTGAATAAGATCTACAGTAATGATTGTTGTGAAGTCAAAGCATTTGAATTCGTTTCTCTGTTTTAATAAGATCTACAATCATCATTATTGTCAAGTTAAACCACCGTTTGTGTATTATCTTCACAGCACACCACATGATTAGTCTCGAGTTACATATGAACTATGTGTACTATTTGAACTCGAACTAGATTTTTTGAATCCACTTTATTTTGATTTCAAATCACATTACATTTCTAGCTCTAGCTAGATCTTCATAATCTAAACCATGTCTCATATGTATAATGTGTTTATCACATTATGTATGGTGCCCCGCCCCCTACGCCTACAAGTATTTAGATGTGAGTTGCAAACACCACACATTACCACAAATTCAAATAAAATGTGAGAATGTTTGATATATAGTATTGTTTAGATTGTTCGATATTTAGTTGTAAGCTGCAAACGCCACACATTATCACAAATTCAAATAAAATGTGAGATTGTTTGATGTATAGTATGGTTTAGATTGTTCGACATTTATCTGTGAGTTGCAAATGCCATGCATTATCACATTATGGTATAACATGTGCACAGCACGTGTATCACCGCTATATTCATGCATGCAATGTTTAAAACACTATGATCTCCTATTCAAATATATGAATCCGCTTTCATATCAAATTATGATCTTTGTTAGTCTCTTAAACCCACACAATCCTCTAACCTTTGTAGCTACCACTAACTTTCTCTCGTGCATGCACACGCCGTCCTCGCCCTCCCCCTCCCTCGGCATTCTATCCACCGGGCACATTCATTTTTTTCTTTAGGTCGTTCTCCCAGAGTCTTCACAACTCCTTTCCGACACACACCGATCGATAAACCTCTCCAACGATGCCTGCCTACAACATACACACACACCTTCAATCTCCTCCATTATGTGTCCTTGCCTCGTGTCTCTCATATGGTCAGACACACGTGTAAACTCTCGCCCCTCTTTTCATCGATCTCACACCCGCACACTCCTCCCCCCTATCTAGCTAGTAGTTGGGCCTCTCGCACCACCTCCTAGCTCCATTCTCTCTGTCTATCCGTCTCGCTGGGCCTTATTTGCCTCTAACAAATGGACGTACACCGACCGATCTCTCGCTATACATATAGCTAGCTAGGTCCTTATAACTCGTTTTTACCCACACGTCAATCGATCTACCTCATTAGTTGTGTCTCTCCCTTCCTCCGACAAACAACAATTGATCTACCGATCTAGTTAGGTTTGCTTACCAAACACATGGTTCCCCTTCATCATCCATGGATGCGTCCCGATAGATCTATCACGCACAGGCACACACAGAAACACATCCCCACTCTTATTGATAACATTGCAGTTCCACCCTCAGTTTTTCTAGTAGGCCTCTCCCACCATCTTCGAGAAGAAACTCCATCACCCATCCAGCACTCTACCCCTCTCCCTCCCCCTCCCTCCCTCTCTCTCTCTCCTCTCTCTCTGTCCCATCATATTTCCCGTCCTTCAGTTATGTATGGATGTCGACCGATCTCCCTCAAGACATAGCTGGGTCTCTCCTTCTCAACACATATACGAGTCGTTCTACCTCTATAGTTAGGCCTCTGCCTACCCATCCCCCCACCCCCTCCCCCCCACACACCGATACATCGAGCGCTCTAGTCATGTCTCCCTGCCACACACAAACTTGACATGTGCCCTCTAACGTTCCGGTAGGCCAGTCGCCCTATATCTTTGCTTGCACACACACACAATTTCGACGACTCTCTTCATCGATCTCGCACCCACCCACTTGATCCTCTCTTCGACTCTATCGATAGCTATGACCCCTCCCTCTCTTCTCGTGGATTGCCCGACCCTCTATGTATGATATGGATAGGCCTCCATTTCACACACATTGCATGCAAAATTTTGTTTGAGATGTCATCGACACATATTCCCACAAGTAATTCACGAAATCAACCCCCACCCCACCCCCACCCCAAAACAAAAAACACTCACGAACGCGGTTTGTATCTCTCACACACACCCACGTAGGTGGGGGACGTGCACGAAGAGAAGAGGTGCATGCACGATGCACGTACTCCCGTCTCTTTCCCAACCACACCCGCGTGGGTACACGGTGGAGCTCATTTCTGTACGAAAAAGGCAGCCCACGTGGTAATTTGGCACATGTACTGGTTGTCCACTTGGTGGAGGGAGGATCGTCTACCACGGGTGAACAAACAAATTGCGACTTGACGTGTTATGTTAAAAAAGAGGCAAACCATGTGGGGCCTACCTTAGAGGCAAGGCTCTATACACTGGAGTACTTTTGATGTGTCCCGTCAACTCGCAGAACAAGGAGAAGCTTGCTTAGTACGCTGTCTCCCCCGCCCACGGGCGCAGTGGCTCGCAGGATGAGGTGAAGCTCGCAGGATGAGGTGAAGCTTGCAGGATGAGGTGAAGCTCGCAGGATGAGGTGAAGCCCACGTGCTCAAGTTGTTATTCTCCGCCCCGCTGGGCTGCAAATCTTTCCTAGGAGGGATGCATTAGGCTTAACAAGAAAATGAGCTTTAAGAAATTATAAATGGGATGTAATTATAAAAACTGGGCAGTAACTATAAAAAAATGCACCAAACACGTGATTACTTCATAAAATATTATTTTTGGATATTGAAAATTTTAATTTCATTAATTGTTGCGAGCGCAATGTTTCATTGGATTTTTACGTAATATAAATTTATATTGAAATTGTATTTAATCTGACTACAAATTTTGGGATAAAAATATTTCGGATCCCATCAAAATGTGGGAAATTTTATTGAATTCTATTTTGAACGGTGGGTTGAAATGGGTTGTACTTTTAACAAACTGTAAATGGGCTGTAGTAAATTCCATTAGAATTCAAAAATGGGCTACACATTCTTACAAATCTCAAATGGGCTATAAGTTCTCTGCCACACACTTCTGGCCTTACTAAGTTGATGCGTCCCCTAAAAAAACTGAGTTGACGCGTATGCAAGGCTTTGTCAACTTATAGTCAACACACGGTTCTAGCAGCAGTGGCCGTTGGATGTCCATCCAACGGATGCCTTGCTTCTTCTTCAATCTCGGATATTCTAGCTTCACCCGCCCAAAAAATGATTCCTCCCCCTGACATCTGGGGCGCACCGTTTCGGAAGCTGACCTGTAGGCCTACTAAGTTGACGTACCAAGGGCTTTGTCAACTTAGTCAATATAAACGATTCTAGCTGCAGTGACCGTACGGTGTCCATCCAACGGCCGTCGTGCTTCTTCAACCTCTGGTCTTCTTGCTCCAGCCGCCCAAAGCAGCGCCGGTCGTGCCGCCTGCTCCTGCCTCCCGTGGCCGGCTGTGCTGCCGCGGAGGCCTCACCATCCCCTACTACTCCCACCGCTGGCCAGGCCATCCCTCCACTCACCCACACCCCCTGTTATTCTGCGGCGACGACAGCCTCACACCGTAGCCGAACCAGTGAACCCTCGTACTCCTCTCCGCGCGGGCTTCCACTGCTGCGTCTTACCCGGCTCCGCCTCGTCCCCTTCCTAGGCCTCGCCGTTGTCCAGACCACCGCCCTGGTGCTCTCGGCGCGGCACGGTCAACGTGGTCAACGACCGACTTCCATCGGAAGAGTACTGTATGTGGAGAGGCTGACAGCTGGGTCCAGGCGGCCACAAGGAAGTGCCTCCTTATTACGCGCAAAATAATTATTCCTCCACCTGACAGCAGGGACCCACCGGATGGGCCACCTTATTTCACGAAAAAAACGTTTCCCCCCTGACTGCTGGGACCCACCGGACGGGCCAGCGTATTTCGCGAAAAAAATGTTCCCCCCGTTGTCAGCTCAGACCCACTGGAAGTGCCTCCTTATCACGCACAAAAAAAATGAATACTCCCCCTGCTAGCTGGGACCCACCATGGTGGGAGGCTGACTTGTGGGCCTACTAAGTTGACTGGGACGGGGGCCTTTGTCAACTTTAGTCAATATGCATGATTCTAGCTCCAGTGACCGTACGATGTCCATCCAACGGCCGTAGTGCTTCTTCAACCTCTGGTCTTCTTGCTCCAGCCGCCCAAAGTAGCGCTGGTCATGCCGCATGCTCCTGCCTCCCGTGGCCGGCTGTGCTGCCGCGGCGGCCTCACCGCCCCCTACTATTCCCACCGCTGGCCAGGCCCTGCGGCGACGACAGCCTCACACCGCAGCCGAACCAGTGAACCATCGTACTCCTCTTCGCGCGGGCTTCCACTGCCGCGTCTTCCCCGGCTCCCCATCGTCCCCTTCCTAGGCCTCGCCGTCGTCCACCGCCCTGGTGCTCTCGGCGCGGCGTGGTCAACGTGGTCAAGGAACGACTTCCATCGGATGTGGACTGTACGTGGAGAGGCTGACAGCTGGGTCCACGACCGCAGCAAGGAAGTGCCTCCTTATTACGCGGAAAATAATGATTCCTCCACCTGACAGCTGGGACCCACCGGACGGGCCACTGTATTTCGCAAAAAAATGTTTCCCCCTGACTGCTGGGACCCACCAGCTACATCTTCGCACGCAAGGAAGTGCGTCCGGGCAAAAAAAATGATTCGCACCCCTGACTGTTGGGACCCACCAGCTACATCTTCGAAGGCAAGGAAGTGCCTGACAGTCGGGACCCACCTGGTCGAAGCGGACGTAGCGTTGTCATTCTGGTCGCGAACGTGTACGTACATATATACTGGGGGATGTAGAGGCGCGCACGTGTCGTAGTAGAGGCGCGTACGTGTCGTAGTAGAGGCGTGCACGTAGCATGTACACGTACGTACAGCGGCCAGGGTGCAAGAAAGAAAATACGGCCACGTATGTGTACATACGGGCGGGGTCTTGAACGCCTACTCGCGCATACGTACGGCCAGGGCTCGTGTACATGGCTGGGTCGGAACGGAGAAACAGCGTCGTCGTCGTGTTCATGGGGAGGCAACGGAATGCGTCGTGTTCATGGGGAGGCAACGGAATGCGTCGTGTTCATCGGGAGGCAACGGAACGCGTGGGAGCCAACCGGCTGGGTCGGAACGGAATGCGTGGTCGTGTTCATCGGGAGGGCTTGGACGGAACAGGCAATGGAAACGAGGCCTGGCGTACCGCACAACGGAGGAAACGGACCTCCTACATTCGGAACGGGGTCCTGTTGATCGGGAGGGGTCTGGCGTACCGCAAAACCGAGGAAACGGACCTCCTAGTATCGAAACGGGGGTCCTGTTGATCGGGAGGGGTGTGGCGTACCGCAAAACGGACGAAACGGACCTCGTACGGTCGAAACAGGGGTCCTGTTGACCGGGAGGGGTGTGGCTTACCGCAAAATGGACAAAACGGACCTCCTACGGTCGAAACGGGGTCCTGTTCATCGGGAGGGGTGTGGCGTACCGCAAAACGGGACTCCACAGGATACTGTTCATCTCCACCGTCGACCTCCTCCAGCCTCCACGGGCTACCGTCGACCTCCTCCAGCCTCCATGGGCTCCTGTTCATCCAGCCTCCACCGCGCGCTACTCCACCGGCTATTGTTCAA
>NC_057802.1:447316506-447317964 GCF_018294505.1 Triticum aestivum | reverse complement strand
CGGCTTCAGTTAGCAGCAGTAGCGAAGGAATCACTCGATCGGGTTCAGTTAACAGCCATCGATCGATCGCTCGGGTTCAGTAACGCGTAGCCTGCAGTGCAATTGCTCGGGTTCAGTTAGAGCCCAACGCCTCGCTCGAGTTCAGTTAGAGCCAACGCCTCGCACACACGCGCATACGTGTACGAGAGAAACGCGCATCGCTCGGCCCCCGACCTCCCACCGTAACCGGGAACTCCCCGAAATTTTCCTCCCCCTCGCTTCTACCACGGTTTTTTCCGTCATGGACGGCCCAAAGAATGTCATGCAGTTGCGTCTCCGGCCCACCCAGGACAAAAAGCCCATTTTCTGTCATGAGTTTTTGTCATAGAAGTAGGAGCCCACCACATCTATGATGATACCGGGTTTTGTCACAATTATCGTCATAGAAGTGTCATATGTATGACAGAAAAAAAATTGTACGGCCCAAAATGTCACGGATGTGTCTTTTTTTGTAGTGCATGCACATGCCCTCCTCGCCCTCCCCCTCCCTCAGCATTCTATCCATCGCGCACATTCATTTTTTTCTTTAGGTCGTTCTCCCACAGTCTCCACAACTCGTTTCCGACACACACCAATCGATAGACCTCTCCAGCGATGTCTGCCTACAACATACACACGCACCTTCAATCTCCTCCTTTATGTGTCCTTGCCTCGTGTCTCTCATACGGTCCCACACACGTGTAAACTCTCGCCCCTCTTTTCATCGATCTCACAACCACACACTCGTCCCCTATCAAGCTAGTAGCTGGGCCTCTCGCACCACCTCCTAGCTCCATTCTCTGTGTCTATCCATCTCGCTGGGCCTTATTTGCCTCTAACAAATGGACGTACACCGACCGATCTCCCGCTATACATATAGCTAGCTAGGTCCTTATAACTCGTTTTTCCCCACGCGTCGATCGATCTACCTCATTAGTTATGTCTCTCCCTTCCTCTGACAAACAACAATTGATCTACCGATCTAGTTAGGTTTGCTTACCAAACACATGGTTCCCCTTCATCATCCGTGGATGTGTCCCGACAGATCTATCACGCATAGGCACACACAGAAACACATCCCCACTCTTAATGATAATATTGCAGTTCCACCCTTAGTTTGTCTAGTAGGCCTCTCCCACCATCTTCGAGAAGCAACTCCATCACCCATCCAGCACTCTACCCCTCTCCCTCCCTCTCTCTCTCTTCTCTCTCTCTCTCTCTGTCCCATCCAATTTCCTATCCTTCAGTTATGTATGGATGTCGACCGATCTCCCTCAAGACATAGCTGGGTCTCTCCTTCTCAACACATATACGAGTCGTTCTACCTCTATAGTTAGGCCTCTGCCTACCCCTCCCCCACCCCCTCCCACCCACACACCGCGATACATCGAGCGCTCTAGTCATGTCTCCCTGCCACACACAAACTTGACCTGTGCCCTC
>NC_057802.1:447245635-447316130 GCF_018294505.1 Triticum aestivum | reverse complement strand
ACCTGTGCCCTCTGACATTCCGGTAGCTAGGTCAGTCGCCCTATATCTTTGACTTGCACACGCACACACAATTTCGATGGCTCTCTTCATCGATCTCGCACCCACCCACTTGATCCTCTCTTCGGCTCTATCGATATCTATGACCCCTCCCTCTCTTCTCGTGGATCGCCCGACCCTCTGTATATGATATGGGTAGGCCTCCATTTCACACACATTGCATGCAAAATTTTGTTTGAGATGTCATCGACACAAATTCCCACAAATATCTTCACGAAATCAACCTCCCCCCCCAAAACAAAAAACACTCACGAACGCACAAGCCATTTGTCTAGGTTTGTATCTCTCACACACACCCACGTAGGTGGGGGACGTGCACGAAGAGAAGAGGTGCACGCACGACGCACGTACTCCCGTCTCTTTCCCAACCACACCCGCGCGGGTGCACGGTGGAGCTCATTTCTGTACGAAAAGGCAGCCCACGTGGTAATTTGACACGTGTACTGGTTGTCCACTAGATGGAGGGAGGATCGTCTACCACGGGTGAACAAACAAATTGCGACTTGACGCGTTATGTTAAAAAAGAGGCAAACCATGTGGGGCCTACCTTAGAGGCAAGGCTCTATACACTGGAGTACTTTTGATGTGTCCCGTTAACTCGCAGAACAAGGAGAAGCTTGCTTAGTACGCCGTCTCCCCCGCCCACGGGCGCGGTGGCTCGCAGGATGAGGTGAAGCTTGCTTACTACACCTTACGCCCGCTCCCTCGCCCACGCGCGCGGTGGCTCGCAGGACGAGGAGAAAATTTTACTAGTACTCCCTCCGTTTACTCCTCGTCCCTACCTTGGTTAGAGAGATTATCATATTGTTTGGAATATATGTCCTTTAGTAGATTTCAATATGAACTACTAGTACATACTCCAAACACTGATGTATATAGACGTATTTTAGAGTGTAGATTCACTCATTTTGCTCCGTATGTAGTCCATATTGAAACGGACGTAATAGTACGCACTCTCCCTCGCCCCTCGACCCTCGCCACGTGGTGGACGTGCAGCAATTCATTCGGTCTCATATAGCCAGAATGATATATACTGCAGTACCATTATTGCTCGACTTCCCGAAGAGGCGAAGAGCCAATCGCAAGGTTAATAGTTTGGAGATGCCAAGCGCAAGGTTTATAGGAGAACGAGTAGTAGGTGCCGCGTAATTTATAAATAAAGTTTTTTTTCTTCAGCGGCACGTACGCAATATAAATAGGTTCATATGGAGAAAAAACGAAACCGCTACACTATATACATAGGCTGGACGAGCCTACACGGTTGCTTGCTGGGGTTGCTCTCTTTAGTTTTCACACTCTCTCGCACAAAACCACTGGCCACATCTCTAACATCCCGGCAGATCACGTCCGCTGGGGGAAGGGGTGGATGCTTAGTGTAGATGCGGTCGCCGTCGCCGACGGCGAAAACCCACTGCCGGCACGTCCCGATCAGGGGTCCCCGCCATTCTCTCTCACAAAGCCGGTGAGGTTGCCTTCGTCCATTGCTCACTACCTCGATGTGGGTAGTTGCCTCCTCCCGCCGCCCTCCTCTAGGTTGAGCTATGTCCCGACATCCCTCAGGTACAACTCCCTTTACAGCCGGCTTGCACCACTGCTCCAGCTGCCCACATCACTCCATGTGGATATTTCTCTACTTCTTTGCCCCGCATATACCTCTACTGGCTTCTACGTACTGTATTTGTGATGAGTTTATGTCTCATCAACTAGTCCCAGTAATCTTATTCTAATCACGCATCTTCAATTTCTTTGCCACAGGGATGCTCATCTCGATTTTGGTGAAACTGCACAAAATGATCCGATGGTCAAAGGGTTGCAAACTTCATTTCTTAGGAAGCGCCGACGTTGCCAGCAAATTAAAGCCTAGTTAGGGTTTACTTCAAGGGCTAGGGACTGCATGGATCGTTTTTTCTTTAGCTGTCTCTGTTTCAATGGCTAGGGACTGCATGAGTAGTAGTAGTACTGTACGCCTTACGCCCGCTACCTCGCCCACGCGCGCGGTGGCTCACAGGACGAGGAGAAAACTTTACTACTCCCTCCGTTTACTCCTCGTCCCTACTACCTTGGTTAGAGAGATTATTATATTGTTTGGAATATATATGTCCTTTAGTAGATTTCAATATGAACTACTAGTACATACTCCAAACACTGATGTATATAGACGTATTTTAGAGTGTAGATTCACTCATTTTGCTCCGTATGTTGCATAAAGTTGAGACACTTATTTTGGAACGGAGGGAGTACATATTTGCTATGATCTTTCAATCATTGAGATGCAATAGCATGCATGTTAGTCTCCTTTGTATTTGATGAAATGTTGTGACGGGCAACCTTGGACGCAAGATACATGTAACAGAAGCTGGAAGCTTCATTGCATTGTACTATCTCGCTGATAACTTACAGTACGTACTATACAAGCACTTCCTCCGTTCCTAAATATAAGTCTTTGTAGAGATTTCACCATGAACCACATACGGATGTATATAGATGCATTTTAAGTGTAGATTCATTCATTTTGTTTCGTATGTAGTCCACCTAGCGGAATCTCTACAAAGACTTATATTTAGGAACGAAGGGAGTACTATGTAAAGAGTTAGGTGTCGCACGGTGTCCAGAAAATATGGTGATAGTGTGAGGTGGGCCATGTAATCACTGAGCCTGCGTGTTTTCACTGCTCTTGCACTCCTCCGCCATAAGAATGGAGAAATTTGTAATCTAGTAGTACCTCCTTTCGCCGAAAGCGTGGGACATCCAGCAGTCCTACCACCTCAGTAATAATGACCAATGAGCCGTGAAATCACATAGACCCAACAGTAAGTTGGACGGACGTAGCAACCATCACTCTTGAATCCGCTTCTCCCTTCAACGCAGGCGCCAGTGAGAGGTCGCGTCCGCTCTGCCCGGGCATGAATGCGGCACCGATTCTTTGGAGCGTCGCCGACCGTTTTGGGCGGGAAGCGCGCGCGGGCGATGGAGGGGCTTTGGGTGGGCCAGGCTGGTCAGGAGCGGGCGTGGCAGCTGTCCGCCTGTCCCTACCGGACGCCCGGAAACGAGAGGATGCACCGACTCTCGCGGCTAAAATCATACACTACACACCATCTCTCTATAGGAGTAGGTCGATATGTCGCTCTCCCTAACACACACATGCTGTTAAACACACACAAGCACACGCACACGCACACACAGGTTCATAGAATAGGAAAATCGTGGGAGTGCGAAGCCACAGGAAGTGAGATACAAATGGAGTACGTACAAGAAGAGAAGAGGTGACGAATATTCCATCAGACCTGGACTGAGGAGTAGTACTCCCTCCGTCTAGGTGTTAAGTCATCCTACGGAAATCAGATATTCCCAAAATGTTTAGGCGTCATCCATTAACTTCGCATCTCAATCCCCTCCTGGCCTCGTTGCTAGCGAGCGTTGTTACTTAGGGAGCGTTTGGATCCTTAGCAAGAACATCTTATAGCATAGCCGGGCAAGGTTAGGCGTTTGGAACTGTTAAAATATGTTAGCTTTTGTGGGTCAGCTAGCTTGGGTGGGCTAGAAAAACCTTGCTAGCTCAGGAGAGCCAGATCGGCTCGCTTCCGACGGCAAACTTCGCGTAGTAGTAACATAGACTAGTAACATATGCATGTTGTACTAGTCCAAGTTACTCACCACTATGACCAGCCTAAGCAATGTAACCAAACGCTCCTTACTCTGCCTCGTTATCTCCCCCGGAAACCCAATGCATGGAGCGCAACTACGTGTTGATCAGTCAAGAAATCAAAGTCGGCTTGCATGCGAGTTAATACATGGCCCTGCATGGTAGCTAAAACGGCATCTCTTAGTTGTTTGGATTAATTGTTGCGTTTAGAGACAGAAATCAGGGCTTTGATTGGAGGAATGACCGGTCAAGTTTCTCCTTCTCCTCCAATCTGCTTGCACCTTGGTCCCACTGCACCTTCTAACGTGACTTATTACACCTAGACGGAGGGAGTCGTACGAGATACGGTGGCACACTGACTTAGGTCGAATACAAGTGCCCAAAATTATGTGCATGCTATAATAAGGATTCACTTAAAATAGTACGTGAGCGAACAGAGGGATCAATTGGACAGTGTTCCCGAGCAGTAGCGAGATGTGTGAGGTAAGATACACCGCTGGCGCTTTTAATTTTTCTTATTAATTTGTTTGTTTCACCCTCTGACTGGTGGGACCCAACGTACTACGTGGAGAGAGGTAAGGTGACTAAGGCTGCATTATTTCTGCACCACTGTGGATAGTCTTACCACCAAAGCCACATGCCACGATTATGATTTAAATCCTAATGACTCCCACACACAAAAAAAAACACGGCATGCTTGTCACACGAATGCAGAATGTATAAAAGGTTATTTTCCTCTCGTTGAACATAACAGGAGGGTTGTGTAGCTGGTTAGCCTGTTCGCTCATGAAACTTGAGGTCTCGGGTTTGATAACTACACTTGAGCATAATTCATGCCAGGAGGATTCTTTGACTGGTCAAAATGGATGGATACGGAGCTATACGATCTCGTAGTGACCGTATAATCACCTCATCACGTATAAGCTGCAGCCTCGGCGCTTGTTTTCTAGGGTTTGCACTCTTCACACTCTCTCCAGTATATATATACAAGCTGGAGCCTCAGCGCTTGTAGTTGCTCTCTTCACACTCTCTCACCCTCTCCAGATCTAAACAAGACTTCGTTGGCCTCTCTCTCTCCCCTCACTGCTGGTCTGCTTGTAGTTGCTCTCTTCACACTCTCTCACCCTCTCCAGATCTAAACAAGACTTCATTGGCCTCTCTCTCTCTCCCCTCACTGCTGGTCAAAGAGTCGGCAGGATCCGTTTGCCGGGAAGGGAAGGAGGCTTAACGCTGTCGCTGTCGGCGAGGGAGGGAATCCACTACCGGCGCAGCTGTTCACTTTCACCCAACGGCGGCGCGGGAGGGCCTCCGACCCCTTCTTCTTCGCCGCCGTACATAGTGTGGGTCGAACGGCCTCCGGTCGCCCACCGAACCACACCCCAAGAACCTTAAGGTATAATTTACTTATTCCACATGCATTGCTCTAGCTGCATGTGGGCTTTTTCCACTTCTGCACTCGAATCTAGGTGTTGGATCAAACGGGAAAGTAGTGGGGAAAGTTGTATACCATGAATCTAGGACGTGGTTCAAAGAGAAAAGGAATGGGGGAAAGTAGTGGGAAAAGTTGTATAGCATGAATATAGGACGTGGTTCAAAAAGGAAAGGAAGGGGGAAAGGAAGTGGGAAAGGAAGGGGGAAAGTAGTGGGGAAAGTTGCATCGCATGAATCTAAGACGTGGTTCAAAGAGGACATGAATGGGGGAAAGTAGTGGGGAAAGTTGTATAGCATAAATCTAGGACGTGGTTCACAGAGGAAAGGAAGTGGGGAAAGTACTAGTACAGACTGGCTATCCAGCACCTACGTTGGTCGAAAAGGGAAAACAATGACAAACGCAGTACGCACATCTATAACGAACTGATCTTTTGTTTTGGGGGACAAGGCTGTAGAGTTTGAGCAGGACTAGATTTGTTGCGCTCACATAGGGAAAGGTGTTTAAAGATAACAAAACTGGGACCAACACAAATATGCTCCTTGGTTGTTTGTTCTTTGTTGCAACAGACTGTGCATCACCCCAGTATGTCGGTAGATGCACATGGTGCTGGTGCGTCCACTGTCCCGTGCAACTCTTTAGCTGTTGTTAATCTAAGGCCCTGTTTGTTTAAAAACTCCCTAGTCCCTACCTGCTTGGTTCCAGGGACTAAACATGGACTAGAGGTTATTAAATGACATGCTAAAAGACCATGTTACCCCTAGTAATGAACTACTCCCTCCGTCCCATAATGTAAGACGTGTTTTGATATTACACTAGTGTCAAAAAACGTCTTACATTGTGGGACGGAGGGAGTAATAGAGACAAGGTGTGATGCGTGGCAGGGGCAACTGTTGGAAAAAGTCCCAAAAAGACTCTCCCTCGGGGTTTTCTTTCTTTAGTCCCAAATGCCCACTTTTAGTCCCTAAAAGTCCCTCCTGTTTGGTTTAGATGGGACTGACACGGAGGTTTTTTAGTCCCTCCACCAAAATGTCCCTGTAAACAAGCACCCTCTAATGATGCCGCTGGAAAATTGATGCAATGCCACAGTTAAAAGCAAATTACATGTTTAACGAATTTTATTGTTAATATAATCTCTCTGTTAATATTAATCAATGCCACCGTTTGAGAAATGCTACTGTCTTGCTTTCTTTCCCATTTAGATAAGGTAGATGCTTCTTTTTGTTGGCTTCTGTGTCATCCACCATTATTGACCACTAGTTGTTTCCTTTGCACCTTTGTGTAAACAGGGTTATCTACTTCACCTCGTTGCCATTGTGACCTTTTATTGCACTGCACAAAACACTTTTGTTTTAAGAGTGTTTTGTGCAGTTCAACCAAAATGTCACACCGACAATGTTGCTTGATTGCTTGATCTTAGTGGAACTGCACAAGAGGAGATCTTACTTCCTATCCGTGTTGGCAAATTTGGTTCAGATCTTCTTCTTGTGAGTTGTTTGAATTCCGCGTCATGAGAGGTCAGTACTAGCCTTGTTTCACATGATTTTGTGGTGTGCTTTCATATGTTGTGCTACTTGTACGGTAATGTTGCTTGATTTTAGTGAACTGCACAAATGGAGACAAGACTTCCAATCTGTATGTGCACCGTAATATCCCACTGAGGTAAGATAAGGATGTTTCACAACTGTTGGCCTGTATTTTGCCACTTCCATCAGAAAATTAATGTCATTGTTTAGTGCTATACTTGTGCAACCTAATTGACATGCCAAATCTTACATTGAAGGCGAAGCTTGTCTGTTATTGAACCAAGTGATGAAGGGGAAGAACAAGCGGAAGAAAAACAAAAATCAACTCCTGGTGCTGTAATGAAGCACTGGAACTATGATGACACAAGTAATGATAGTTTTTCATCTTAATTTATTGCTATGGCTGGAACGAGCAATTGTTTTGCCACTAATTTGATGTCACTCTTAATGTAATACGTAATTATCTCTACTTGTGCAAACAGGGATCTTCTTTGAAGATACCATATATTTTAGTGGAACTGCACAAGAAGATGTTGGAAACATTAATCTAATCGAGGAGTATATTGTAAGCATGGCCACCACAGTAGATAGCAACAGATGGTTCCGGAGAAGTGCTTCATCTGTATGCTCTACACAAAAAGCCTCCTGACAAAGGTTGGTACTCGCCCACTGATTTCATCCATATGATTGAGCTTTGTCATCTCTATTGGTGTTGTGCTACTATTTAGATACTGTCATCAGAAAGTGGTATTGTCCTTGAGAAGTGCTTCATCTGTGCTGTTTTAAATATTTCCTTTCCTTTTTTTCGAGCAAACAGGGATGCTAGCATTTAGTTATCCTCTTGTCTTTGCACAACAGGATCATCCTCCTCTGAAGAAGAATATGGAGTACGTGAAGTGACTAGTTCCGATTATGCCAGGATGAAGAAGCCCTGTCTATCTTCTCATCAAAAGGAGAAGTTCAAGGATGGTTACATTACCCCCCACAAGACCAAACTAACTTCAGCTCAGAAGGACTGACAAATCTCCATTTTCTTGCTGTGATGCGCGAGTACAATGTTGTTCTAGGATTCTTTCCGGTGAGTTCCATTTTTCTAAAAGTGTGCTCTACATGGACCATGTAGGTGCCTGTTTAAGCTGTCAATTCATAGTACAGTTTGCTTTATACTAATCACTTTTTTTGTATTTGTGCAGACAGGGGTGCTCAGCTTGATTTCAATGGGAACTGCACAAAATGTTCATGAATACATCGAATCATTCATTTCCACCACAAGAAAGGAGGTGCCGATAAGTTCAAGGCGTTGCAACATATAAGGGCGAAATCATACAAGCTACGCGCGAATTTGGTTGATTTTGGTGGAACTGCACAAAAAACAGCTGGTTTATTTAGCACGAGGTGCCATGTCAATGTCCGAACTGATGGCAAACCCTACCCATTCCACAATCATAGGCATTTGATATTTTGGAACGGGAAAACCTTGTCAAATTTTTCTCATTGATTTTAGCAAGAAGACATGCGTTTGATATTTTCGAATGGGACGCCCTTTGCTGTCAGCAGCGTCGATCCATTTTTTCTTTATTCTTTAGTTGTGAAGTAAATATTGGCTCTGACATGTGAATCGCTGAGATGCATAATCATCGATTGTTTTGAATGTTCTCTATGAATTGCCAGGCCTGTGTGTTTGATTGCAATGTACAGGAACGCTAAAAAGCTGCTCAAACTCTTTGTACTCCTTCTGTTCCTTTTTACTTCGCACATTGTGAAAGTGCATACTTTTTTCTATAAGATTGGTCAAAGTAGAGATACTTTGACTGCAGACAAAACTTGTATGCAGACTAGAAAGGACCGGAGGGAGTACATGTGAAACTGCTGCAAACGAGGTGATCACCCTGGGAATAATGCTAGTACGTATTGTTTTGCATGTTCATCCAATGCCAGTGATACAAGAATTCGAACTAATCGAAATAAATTCATTCATACACGGTCGGATTTCATATAAACATGCCGGATTTCATTACATTTCATACATTCTTCAACTAAAAAGGGGTGCAGTGGAGGTATAATTAATTAACCGAAGCTACCCACCTGTGTCCGGCTGAGCCGAACAGAAGCTTCAGTGACTTAACTGCAGGTGCAGTTGCGTAACTAACATGTGGCCTAGATGCCTGTTGGGCCCACGTGTTAGTCATCCAACTGCACCAGCAGTTAAGTAGAAGCAGCGTCCTTCTCCAACATAGCTCTCCGACTCCACGTCGCCGCCAAGAAGCTAACCGGCCGTTAGTGGTCAACCCGCCTGGCTTGTCATAGCGATTAGGGCAACTAGGAGCCCAATGATCAGGATCCCCACATGACAAACACCTTTCTTCTTGTCATTCTTCTTCTTGAAGTTCGTGTGTTGCACAACCTTGTTCTTCCCATCAAACTTTGCTTTACCATCAAACTTGCCCTTGTTCTTGAACTTGTGGGGCTGGAAGTTCTTCTTCTGTACCAGATTGGCACTAGATCCTCCCTCAATTCCTCGAGCACGTGTTTCCTTTGCTCTCGCCTTTTCTTCCACATCAAGAGTGCCAATGAGATCCACGAAGGAGGAAGCTTAGTGATGATACCTCCGGCAACAAACTTGTCCGGTAGCATACAACTGAAGTGCTCAAGTTCTCTAGCAAATGACTGTATCTCATGAGCTTGCGCAACCACGGAGCACTCTTCAATCATCCTGTAATCATAGAATTGCTCCATGATGTACAGCTCAGTGCCAGCAACCAGAGGGTAGCGGTGGCCTTACTCTGGCCCGAGCGGCGGCGACCTACCGTGTTCTACTCTTCCTCGTTTTCTGTGTGGTGCGGCCTCGTTGGCAGCGGGGCAGGGCCTCGGCGGAGCCGGCGATGTCCTCTGTCTTGTTGCCGGCGGGCGGCGCCTCGGCGGAGCGGGGGAAATCCTCCCCCTCATTACCGGCAGGGTAGGGCCTTGGCGGAGCCGGCGGTGTCCTCTGCCTCGTTGTTGGCGCCGCGGGGCCTCGGCGGAGCAGGGCCTCGTCAACGCCAGCGGAACGGGGACTCGTTGGAGCCGGCATTGTCCTCTGCCTCGTCCTCGGTCTCGCCAAACAGCGCCTCGCCCGCTTCATCGCCCTCTTTGTAGGCGGCCGCAGCCTCCGCCACCCGCATGTAGTACCGCCAGCGCTCGAGGCGGCCCTCGCAGGCGGAGCGGTACGAGTCGAGCAACGCCTCCTGCTCCGCCCGCTCCGCGGTGATCTGCTCATCCGCCTGCAGGTGCTCCTGGAGGAGATGGTGGTTGTAGGCGGCGTCGGCCTGCGCCTCCCAGAACTGCTCCTCACGCTTCTGCCTCACCGTGTCCATATATTGGGCACGGGCCTCGCCGATGGTCATGGTGCAATGCACCAGCGAGGATGGCACGGAGGAGGGGGTTGGCGCCGGATCGTCGACTACCATGTTCTCCATTGGGATGTCGTCGTCCTCCGGCTGCCTGCCGGCCAGCCAGTCGGCAGCAATGGCTGCTATCTCCTTGTGGTCCATTGTCTGCCCGTCCCGAAGAGCGCTGGAGCGCGAGGAAGCCATGGTGGGCAGTAGTGGTGTGGAGAGGAGAATAGGAACGGATGCGGATGACTCCGGCTATGGCCGGCGCAGCAGTTTATATAGCAATGGTGGGCGGCGGAGGGACGGACGTGTGGCACCGGAGTAGCCGCCTCGGCAACCGCTTATCATTAATGTGGGCAACAGAAGGACGGACGGACGACACTTGTGTCGTTTGAAGGCGGAGCAATCGCATGCACCGGGAAGCAGGGCGGGCGGCGCTGACCGTTTCGGGCGGAAAGCGCGCGCGTGCGAGGGAGGCGGTCTGGGTGGGCCAGGGTAGTCAGACTCGTGCTTGGCAGCGGGTCGGTCCAGTAGCCGGACATGCTGGCTCGCCAGCTACCTCGCCGAGCTGAGCGACGACAATCAGACAATGGACGTAGCTTCCGACCGGGAGCCGGCGCCACTGTCCAAGCCGGTTCATGCCGTGTTCACCATAGAGTAGGTGCGGCCGCACTTCGACGCCCTAATGGTGGAAGAGCTACCAGCATAGGAGGACCTGTGCTGCAACCTCTGTCTCCTCAACGAGCACCGGTGAACAAGCGAACGACAATGCCGTCGCGGACATGTGGCCCTATGATCCTGGCTTCCCGAATGAGCAGCGGGCGCCGTATTAGACCATCCGTAGGGCCTGCGAGGCCCTCTCTGTCGTCCTTCGAGTTGTTGTGCTCGCCGTGGCACCACCGTCTCGCGTTGTCAACATGGTCAACGGACATGAGGATGAGGAGATGACTTTACTTGGAGAGGATGACAGTGGGGACCCACCAGGGCCATAGCCGCACGTACGCAAGTGCCTCCTTATTAGTATACAAAACTATAAATTTTTTTGCTTCCTCCTGGTTTCCTGACATCACGGTCCCACACCATTCTCAACCTATGTAGTCAATAAACGAGAGAATTGCACAAGAAGCGGCCGACAGCTGGGACTAAGCAGCTCGAGCAGTATTTGTGTTTTTGAGGTGTGAGCTCTGCAGAGTATTTCTGGAGCGATGTTTATCCCAGATATTAATTTTCTCCTCTGAACAACAACGAAAACATCGCTGCAGCTATTAACTGGGCGGGCTGTGGCCCGTCTAGCCCAGGCCAGATATCCAGCCCAGATATTAATTTTTTTCAAGCTGAAAATGGCTAGCCTAGCTATACTTTTTTTAGGAATACCCAGGCAAGGTCAAGTTGTTATTCTCCATCCCGCTGGGCTGCAAATCTTTCCTAGGAGGGATGCGTTAGGCTTAACAAGAAAATGGGCTTGAAGAAATTATAAATGGGATGTAACTATAAAAACTGGGCAGTAACTATAAAAAATGCACCAAACACGTAATTACTTTATAAAATATTATTTTTGGATATTGAAATTTTTAATTTCATTAATTGTTGCGAGCGCAATGTTTTGTTGGATTTTTACGTAATATACATTTATATTGAAATTGTATTTAACCTGACTAGAAATTTTGGGATAAAAATATTTCGGGTCCCATCAAAATGTGGGAAACTTTATTGAATTCTGTTTTGAACGGTTGGTTGAAATGGGTTGTAGTTTTAACAAACTGTAAATGGGCTGTAGTAAATTCCATTAGAATTCAAAAATTGGCTGCACATTCTTACAAATCTCAAATGGGCTATATGTTCTCTGCCACACACTTCTGGCCTTACTAAGTTGATGCGTCCCCTAAAAAAAGAGAGAGTTGATGCGTATGCAAGGCTTTGTCAACTTATAGTCAACACACAGTTCTAGCAGCAGTGGCCGTTGGATGTCCATCCAACGGATGCCGTGCTTCTTCTTCAATCTCGGATATTCTAGCTTCACCCGCCCAAAAAATGATTCCTCCCCCTGACATCTGGGGTGCACCGTTTCGGAAGCTGACCTGTGGGCCTACTAAGTTAACGCGTACCAAGGGCTTTGTCAACTTAGTCAATATAAACGATTCTAGCTGCAGTGACCGTACGATGTCCATCCAATGGCCGTCGTGCTTCTTCAACCTCTGGTCTTCTTGCTCCAGCCGCCCAAAGCAGCGCCGGTCGTGCCGCCTGCTCCTGCCTCCCATGACTGGCTGTGCTGCCGCGCATGCCTCACCGCCCCCTACTACTCCCACGGCTGGCCAGGGCATCCGTCCACTCACCCACACCCCCTGTTATTCTGCGGCGACGGCAGCCTCACACCGCAGCTGAACCAGTGAACCCTCGTACTCCTCTCTGCCTGGGCATCCAATGCCGCGTCTTCCCCGACTCCGTGTCGTCCCCTTCCTAGGCCTCGCCATCGTGCACTGCCCTGGTGCTCTCGGCGCGGCGTGGTCTACGTGGTCAAGGAACGACTTCCATCGGAAGAGTACTGTACGTGGAGAGGCTGACAGCTGGGTCCATGGCAGCCGCAAGGAAGTGCCTCCTTATTACGCGGAAAATAATTATTCCTCCACCTGACAGCAGGGACCCACCGGACGCGCCACCGTATTTGGCGAAAAAACGTTTCCCCCCTGACTGCTGGGACCCACCGGACGGGCCAACGTATTTCGCAAAAAAAACGTTCCCCCCGCTGTCAGCTCGGACCCACCGGAGGTGCCTCCTTATTCCGCACAAAAAATGAATACTCCCCCTGCTAGTTGGGACCCACCTTGGTGGGAGGCTAACTTGTGGGCCTACTAAGTTGACGGGGACGGAGTGCTTTGTCAACTTAGTCAATATGAACGATTCTAGCTCTAGTGACCGTACGATGTCCATCCAACGACCGTAGTGCTTCTTCAACCTCTGGTCTTCTTGCTCCAGCCGCCCAAAGCAGCGCCGGTCGTGCCGCATGCTCCTGCCTCCCGTGGCCGGCTGTGCTGCCGCAGAGGCCTCACCGCCCCTACTATTCCCACCGCTGGCCAGGCCCTACGGCGGCGACAGCCTCACACGCAGCCGAACTAGTGAACCCTCGTACTCCTCTCCGTGCGGGCTTCCACTGCCGCGTCTTCCGCAGCTCCGCGTCGTCCCCTTCCTAGGCCTCGCCGTCGTCCACCGCCCTGGTGCTCTCGGCGCGACGTGGTCAACGTGGTCAAGGAACGACTTCCATCGGAAGAGTACTATACGTGGAGAGGCTGGCAGCTGGGTCCATGGCGGCCACAAGGAAGTGCCTCCTTATTACGCGCAAAATAATTATTCCTCCACCTGACAGCAGGGACCCACCGGACGGGCAACTGTATTTCGCAAAAAAAAACGTTTCCCCCTGAGTGTTGGGACCTACCAGCTACATCTTCGCACGCAAGGAAGTGCGTCCGGGCAAAAAAAATGATTCGCCCCTTGACTGCTGGGACCCACCAGCTACATCTTCGCAGGCAAGGAAGTGCCTGACAGTCGGGACCCACCTGGCCGAAGCGTACATAGCGTTGTCATTCTGGTCGCGAACGTGTACGTACATACTGGTCGATGTAGAGGCGCACACGTAGCATGTACACGTACGTACATCGGCCAGTGTGCAAGAAAGAAAATACGGCCACGTACGTACATACGGGCAGGGTCTCAAACGCCTACTCACGCATACGTACGGCCATGGCTCGTGTACATGGCTGGGTCGGAACGGAGAAACTGCGTCGTCGTCGTGTTCATGGGGAGCCAACCGGCTGGGTCGGAACGGAATGCGTCGTCGTGTTCATCGGGAGGGCTTGGACGGAACATCCGATGAAAACGAGGCCTGGCGTACCGCATAACGGAGGAAACGGCCTTGTGTTCGACCGGCCACGTTCGAAACGGGATCCTTTTCATCGGGAGGGGTCTGGCGTACCGCAAAACGGAGGAAACGGACCTCCTACGGTCGAAATGGGGGTCCTGTTGATCGGAAGGGGTGTGGCGTACCGCAAAACGGAGGAAACAGACTTGTGTTGGAGCGCTACGGTCTTAACGAGGGTCCTGTTCATCGGGAGGGGTGTGGCGTACCGCAAAACGGGACTCCATGGGATACTGTTCATCTCCACCGTCGACCCCCTCCAGCCTCCACGGGCTACTGTTCATCCACCGTCGACCTCCTCCAGCCTCCACCTGCGACCGTTCATCCACGGGCTCCTGTTCATCCAGCCTCCACCACGCGCTACTCCACCGGCTACTGTTCAACCACCCCTCTCCACGGGCTCCTGTTCAACCACCCCTCCACGGGCTACTGTTCATCCAACCCTCCACCGTCTAATGTTCATCCTGCCCTCCACGGGGTGGTCCTGTTCATCCAGCCCTCCACGGGGTCTTGTTCATCCAGCCCCAACTGGCTCGATCGATCGGGGTCCTGTTCATCCAGAGGCAACACCACGGGGTCCTATTCATCCACCCCCATCGGGAACTGTTCATCCAACCCCCCCAGCAACGCTCACTGTTCATCTAGAAGCAGCATCGATCGGCTTCAGTTAGCAGCAGTAGCGAAGGAATCGCTCGATCGGGTTCAGTTAACAGCCATCGATCGATCGCTCGGGTTCAGTAACGCGTAGCCTGCAGTGCAATCGCTCGGGTTCAGTTAGAGCCCAACGCCTCGCACCCACGCGCGTGCGTGTACGAGAGAAATGCGCATCGCTCGGCCCCGACCACCCACCGTAACCGGGAACACCCCGGTATTTTCCTCGCCCTCGCTTCTACCACGGTTTTTTCCGTCATGGACGGCCCAAAGAATGTCATGAAGCTGCGGCTCCAGCCCGCCCAGGACAAAAAGCCCATTTTCTGTCATGATTTTTTGTCATAGAAGTAGGACCCCACTACATCTATGATGATACCGGGTTTTGTCACAATTATCGTCATAGAAGTGTCATAAGTATGACATAATTTTTTTGTTCGGCCCAAAATGTCATGGATGTGTCTTTTTTTGTAGTGCACTATTCCGGCCGCCGCAAGTTCCAGAACCACGAGATGCAATCTAGAGACCTTTTCCGGCACCTTGCCGGAGGGGAACACGATCATGGAGGGGTTTATCATCCTCATTGGTGCTCCTCCAATGATGCGGGAGTAGTTTACCACAGACCTGCTGGTCCGTAGGCAGTACCTAGATGGCTTCTTCTCTCTTTTTGATTCTTAATACAATGTTCTCCTCGATGTTCTTGGAGATCTATTTGATGTAATGACTTTTTGCGGTGTGTTTGTTGGGATCCGATGAATTGCGAGTTTATGATCAGTTCTATCTATGAATATTATTTGAGTCTTCTTTGATCTCTTATATGCATGATTATTATAGCCTCGTATTTCTTCTCCGAAACTTTGGTTTGGTTTGGCCAACTAGATTGATTTTTCTTGCAATGGGAAGAGGTGCTTTGTGATGGGTTCGATCTTGCTGTGCTCAATCTCAGTGATAGAAGGAGACATGACATGCATGTATTGTTGCCATTAAGGATAAAAAGATGGGGTCTAATTCCTACATGAATAGATCTTGTCTACATCATGTCATCCTTCTTATTGCATTACTCTGTTTCTCCGTGAACTTAATACATGAGATGCATGCTGGATAGCGGTCGATGTGTGGAGTAATAGTAGTAGATGCAGAATCATTTCGGTCTACTAATCTTGGACATGATGCCTATATACATGATCATTGCCTTGGATATCGTCATAATTATTTTCTCTTCTATCAATTGCCCAACAGTAATTTGTTTACCCATCGTATGCTATTTTCTCAAGAGAAGCCACTAGTGAAATCTACGACCCCCGGGTCTATTTTATATCATATTGTTTTCAGATCTATTATTCCAAAAAACCCAAAATACCTTGTTGCACTTTTTATTTATTTATTTATTTTATTTTGTGTTTTTGCTAGATCTATTTATTCAATCTCATACAATTTAATCTATCTCAATACCGAGGAGGGATTGAGAACCCCTCTTACGCGTTGGGTTGCAAGTATTTGTTATTTGTGTGCAGGTACCATTTACATAGTGTTGCTTGGTTCTCCTACTGGACTGATAACCTTGGTTTCATAACTAAGGGAAATACTTACCGTTGCTGTGCTGCATCATCCTCTCCTCTTCGAGGGAATACCAATGCAGATACAAGAACTCATTGGCTATGCTAGATAAAGGAGTGTGGAATTGCTCAATCCAGTTTCCAGAGTCACAAAATTCCTGGACAGTCAGGGAGTCTCTGATAGCAAATGAGTGCAGCTCTAGGAATTTTTGTTCCAATGTTTCTCCTCCATAGTTATCTTTCCAGAATAGAGTTGTCTGTCCAGAGACAATACTACAGGTGCTAGCAGATTTGAATTCAGGAATCAGCTTTAAGTGAGCTCTCCACCAAAAGGATCCTTCCACCTTATCCATGGCAAAACTGTTATCATAGTATTTCTCCCATATTAGCTTGACCCAAGGTATATCTTCCTTGTTTAGGAATTTAAATATATTTTTCATCAGAAGGGCTTTGTTGTGTATCACAATGTTTAGGATTCCCAGTCCAGCTTGTTCCTTGGGCTTAGAGACTTTAGACCATGAAATGAGTGCAGGGCCTTTATCTGTCATACCATATTTTCTCCAAAAGAAGTTCCTGGGTACTGCTTGATTTGTTCCACTACCCCCATAGGCAGAGCCAGTGTACACATGAAGAAAATTGGCAGTGAGGAAAATGCTGATTTAATCGGTTGAAATTTTCCATCATATGAAAGCATTGTGGAACCGCCAAAGAGATTCTCTCAATTCTTTGCATGATAGGGTTAATAAAGTCCTCAACCTTAGGCCTAGAAGTGCTCATTGGGAGGCCCAAATAGGTGAATGGAAAAGATCTTTGCTTGCAATCCAGTACAAATAACAGTAAAGGAATTTGTTCCTCAGGCACATTGATTGGTACAATGATGGATTTGTTATAATTGACTTTAAGCCCTGTGCAATTAGAGTAGTGAAGTAACAAATTATTAATTTGCATAAGATGAGAGGAGCTGGCTAGGAGTACTACAATGGTGTCATCTGAATATTGGATTACTGGGAATTTAGGACATGCCGAGCTGAGGAGTGGAGGGTGGATCAACTGGTGTTGCATTGCTTCATTCAGGGTGGTCTGTAGCAGATTTGCAGCAAGAAAGAAAAGGAGGGGGCGAGGGAGTCCTGGATTAACGGGTCCTCGGGCTGCTGGCCCATTGCTTATGGGTCGGACTGATGGGCTACTATGGAGCCGAACTTGGGCGTGGACCCGTGACCGAACAGGAGATCTCCAGTGTCGTGGTGCGCCCTCCAAGTCAAGATTTAGCGTGATCTTTCCTTTGTTGTAACTGATCGCATGTAACCCTAACCCTACTGGTGTCTATATAAACCAGAGGGTATTAGTCTTTAGGGCTAGAGCAATATCCAATCCCTCCTCAACCTAGGGTTTAGCTCGCCTGATCTCGAGGTAGATCGACTCTGTAACCATACTATACACATCAAATACAATCAAGCAGGACGTAGGGTTTTACCTCTTAAAGAGGGCTCGAACCTGGGTGAACACTGTGTTCATCGTCCCTTGTTCCCCATTGATCCCAGATCCACATCTCGAGACCCCCTACCCTAGATCCGTCGGTTTTGACACTGACATTGGTGCTTTCATTGAGAGTTCCGATGCAGATTGCCAAAAGGTCGATGACCCAACTATTTGATGGAAATCCCGTTTGCACCAGGGACATCTTCGTCCCTGGACAGGTCTTCATGTTCGGCAGCCTCACGTTTTGCGCTGACCTCATTGGCCGCTTGGGCCAAGTTGAGAACCTCACCCCCGATTATGGAGCCAACCACCAGAATTTAGAGTCTAGCGCCGGCCTCGGGAAATCTCTCCTCTCGAAGAATCCGCTACCCTTGCGGAAGAACCCGCCGAGCCCGATGCTTTGACCTCAGATTCGGTGGGCACGAAGGGGGCTGACACTATCCAGGATCTGGCCCTAAAGCCGGACCCCATCGAAATACCCAAAGAATGTCCCACCGAAGATACAGGGGGCATCCCCCCGACGGGAACATCTTCGGTAGACAACCTGGTAGATTGATTCCTCTCCATGGGAATCTCTGTCAGCAGGCCTACAGCCTACAACCAGATCGGGCTTAAACCTGACAACAGAGAGATCCACACCCCGCCAATCACACACCTCATCGCTACTATCGAAGAAACGACGGAGGGATCACGATCTCCATAGTTAAAAACGGTATTGATACGTCTCCAACGTATCTACTTTTCCAAACTATTTTGCCCTTGTTTTGGACTCTAACTTACATGATTTGAATGGAACTAACCCAAACTGACGCTGTTTTCAGCAGAATTGCCATGGTGTTATTTTTGTGCAGAGTAAAAAGTTCTCAAAAATGACCTAAAAATTAACAGAGATAACTTTTGGAATTAATAAAAAATATTGGCGAAAGAATCAGCAGCAGTGGGCCCACACCCTAGCCACAAGGGTGGGGGGCGCGCCCACCCCCCTGTGGCGTGCCCTCTGACCTTGTGGCCCCCTTGGACCTCCACCGACCTCAACTCCAACTCCATATATTCACTTTTGGGGAGAAAAAAATCAGAGAGAAGAATTCATCGCGTTTTATAATACGGAGCTGCCGCCAAGCCCTGTTCTTCCTCGGGAGGGCAGATCTGGAGTCCGTTCGGGGCTCCGGAGAGGGGAATCCATCGCCATCGTCATCATCAACCATCCTCCATCACCAATTTCATGATGCTCACCGCCATGCGTGAGTAATTCCATCGTAGGCTTGCTGGGCTGTGATGGGTTGGATGATATTTACCATCTAATCGAGTTAGTTTTGTTAGGGTTTGATCCCTAGTATCCACTATGTTCTAAGATTGATGTTGCTATGACTTTGCTATGCTTAATGCTTGTCACTAGGGCCGGAGTGCCATGAATTTAGATCTGAACCTATTATGTTTTCATGAATATATTTGTGTTCTTGATCCGATATTGCAAGTTATAGTCACCTACTACGTGTTATGATCCGGCGACCCCGGAGTGACAATAGTCGGGACCACTCCTGGTGATGACCGTAGTTTGAGGAGTTCATGTATTCACTAAGTGTTAATGCTTTGGTCCGGTACTCTATTAAAAGGAGGCCTTAATATCCCTTAGTTTCCAATAGGACCCCACTGCCACGGGAGGGTAGGACAAAATATGTCATGCAAGTTCTTTTCCATAAGCACGTATGACTATATTCGAAATACATGCCTACATTATATTGATGAATTGGAGCTAGTTCTGTGTCACCCTAGGTTAAAACCGTTGCATGATGGATGCCATCCAACATAATTATCCATCATTGATCCATTGCCTACGAGCTTTTCACATATTGATCTTTGCTAATTTACTTTTTCGTTGCCACTGTTACGATTGCTACAATACTGCTACTGTTAATATTGCCACCATTACCGTTACTTCCGTATTACTTTGCTACTATATACTTTGCTGCAGATACTAAGTTATCCAGGTGTGGTTGAATTGACAACTCAACTGCGAATACTTGAGAATATTCTTTGGCTCCCCTTGTGTCGAATCAATAAATTTGGGTTGAATACTCTACCCTCAAAAACTGTTGCGACCCCCTATACTTGTGGGTTATCAGGTATATATCCGGGTCTCTAGCCCGGACATGGACACCTGTCAAGAGAAAAGTTCGGATTCGACCTATGATGCGAGATCCGATCTCTAGTCGACCCAACCGCACACATGCACACGCTCGAACACTATACGACCCGATCTGGATACAACCCAAGCACAGTTCGCCATTACCCACGTTCTGGACTCATAGCAGATGGGAGTGCTAAAAAAATTCCCACCCACCTCCCACACCGAATATTCCCCAGACACGGGAAGTCCGGATGTATGGGACCTGATGTACGTCAAGCAGCAACCCAAAGAATCAGTCCATCATTACTGGGCCAGATTTCTCCTAGTCAAAAATAAGATAACAAATTGTCGAGATGAAGAAATAATTGAAGCCTTTCGGTTCAATTGTTGGGACGCAGGAATCCTAAATGCCCTCGCCCGTTGTTACGTCTCCAACGTATCTATAATTTTTTATTGTTCCATGCTATTATATTATCTGTTTTGATGTTTTATATGCATTAATATGCTATTTTATATTATTTTTGGGACTAACTTATTAACCTAGAGCCCAGTGCGAGTTTCTATTTTTTCCTTGTTTTTGAGCTTCGCATAAAAGGAATACTAGACAGAGTCCAAACGGAATAAAACTTCACGATGATTTTTCTTGGACCAGAAGACACCTAGGAGACTTCGAGTTCAAGTCAGAAAAGCCACGAGGCGGCGACAAGGGTGGAGGGCGGGCCCTAGGGGTGAGGGAGTCCTGGATTAGGGGGGTCCTCGGGTGCCCGGGCTATTTGATATGGGCCGGACTGATGTGCCGTGAAGATACAAGCAGGAGACTTTCCCTCGTGTCCGGGTAGGACTCCCGTATGCGTGGACGGCAAGATTGGTGTCCGGATATGCTGTTTCCTTCCCCCACAAACCGACTCTGTACAAACCTAGGCCCCTCCGGTGTATATAAACTGGAGGGTTTAGTCCGTCGAGGGTATCAGAATTCTCATAGGCTAGACAACTAGGGTTTAGCCATTACGATCTCGAGGTAGATCAACTCTTGTAACCCCTATACTCATCAAATACAATCAAGCAGGATGTAGAGTTTTACCTCCATTAAGAGGGCCCGAACTTGGGTAAATATTGTGTCCCACTCGTCCCTTGTTACCATCAAACTGTTGGGTAACGTAGTAATAATTCAAAAATTTCCTACGTGTCACCAAGATCAATCTAGGAGTGCTAGCAACGAGAGAGAGGGAGTGCATCTTCATACCCTTGAAGATCGCTAAGCGGAAGCGTTACAAAAACGCGGTTGATGGAGTCGTACTCGCGGCGATTCAAATCGCGGAAGATCCGATCTAGCGCCAAACGGACGGCGCCTCCGCGTTCAACACACGTACAGCCCGGGGACGTCTCCTCCTTCTTGATCTAGTAAGGGGAGAGGAGAAGTTGAGGGAGAACTCCGGCAACACGACGGCGTGGTGGTGGAGCTCGTGGTTCTCCGGCAGAGCTTTGCTAAGCACTACGGAGGAGGAGGAGTTGGAGGGGGGAAGGGCTGCACCAAGGGAAGTGTTCGGCTACCCTCCCACCCCCCACTATTTATAAGGTGAAGGGGAGAGGGGGCCGCCCCCCCTAAATGCATCTAGAGGGGGGGGGCGGCCAAGGGGGTGCTTTCCCCCCAAGTTGGTGGGGGGGCGGCGCCCCCACCCCTAGGGTTTCAACCCTAGGCGCCTTGGGGCCCTTGGGGAGGCCACCGGCCCACCAAGGGGCTGGTTCGCACCCATATTCAGACCACTTGGCCCCCGGGGTAGGTGGCCCCACCCAGTGGACCCCCGGTCACCTTTCGGTGGTCCCGGTACAATATCGATAACCCCGAAACCTTCCGGCGACTGAAACTTGACTTCCCATATATAAATCTTCACCTCCGGACCATTCCGGAACTCCTTGTGACATCCGAGGTCTCATCCAGGACTCCGAACAACTTTTGGTAACCACATACAATTCCCATTACAACTCTACCGTCACCGAACCTTAAGTTTGTAGACCCTACGGGTTCGGGAACCATGCAGACATGACCGAGACATCTCTCCAACCAATAACCAATAGCGGGATCTGGATACCTATATTGGCTCCCACATGTTCCACGATGATCTCATCGTATGAACCACAATGTGGGGGATTCAATCAATCCCGTATACAATTCCCTTTGTCCATCGATATGTTACTTGCCCAAGATTCGATCGTCGGTATCCCCATACCTCGTTCAATATCGTTACCGGCAAGTATCTTTACTTGTTCCGTAAAGCATGATCCCGTGGCTAACTCCTTAGTCACATTGAGCTCATTATGATGATGCATTACTGAGTGGGCCCAGAGATACCTCTCCGTCATACAGAGTGACAAATCCCAGTCTCGATTTGTGCCAGCCCAACAGACACTTTCGGAGATACATGTAGTGCACCTTTATGGTCACCCAGTTACGTTGTGACATTTGATACACCCAAAGCACTCATACGGCATCCGAGAGTTGCACAATCTCATGGTCTAAGGAAATGATACTTGACATTAGAAAAGCTCTAGCAAACGAACTAGACGATCTTGTGCTATGCTTATGATTGGGTCTTGTCCATCACATCATTCTCCTAATGATGTGATCCCGTTATCAACGACATTCAATGTCCATGGTCAGGAAACCACAACCATCTATTGATAAACGAGCTAGTCAACTAGAGGCTCACTAGGGACATGTTGTGGTCTATGTATTCACACATGTACTATGGTTTTCGGTTAATACAATTATAGCATGAACAATAGACAATTATCATGAACAAGGAAATATAATAATAAACATTTTATTATTGCCTCTAGGGCATATTTCCAACAGTCTCCCACTTGCACTAGAGTCAATAATCTAGTTACATTGTGATGAATCGGACACCCATAGAGTTCTGGTGCTGATCATGTTTTGCTCGTGGAAGAGGTTTAGTCAATGGTCTGCGACATTTAGATCTGTATGTACTTTACAAATATCTATGTCTCCCTCTTGAACATATTCATGAATGGAGTTGAAGCGGCGCTTCATGTGCTTGGTATTCTTATGAAACATGGGCTCCTTGGCAATGGAAATAGCTCCAGTGTTGTCACAGAACAGAGTCATCGGGCCCGACGCATTGGGAATCACTCCTAGGTCGGTGATAAACTCCTTCATCCAGACTCCTTCCTGCGCTGCTTCCGAAGCAGCTATGTACTCCACTTCACATATAGATCCCGGCACGACGATTTGCTTACAACTGCACGAGCTGACTGCCCCACCATTCAAAATGTACACGTATCCGGTTTGTGACTTGGAGTCATCCAGGAACAGACGAAGCAGCTCAAGCAGAGCTAGAAACGGAAGCCGTCAAAGCTAGTGATACGTCTCCAACGTATCTATAATTTATGGAGTATTCATGCTGTTTTATTATCATTCTTGGATGTTTTACAATCATTTGATAGCAACTTTATATCATTTTTTGGGACTAACCTATTGACCCGTTGCCTAGTGCCAATTGCTGCTTTTTGCTTGTTTTTTACATCGCAGGAGATCAATATCAAATGGAGTCCAAACACCGCGAAACTTTTTGTAGATTTTTAGGGACCAGAAGACCACCATTGGGCCAGAGAAACACCTGGGGGGTGTGATACGTCTCCATCGTATCTATAATTTTTGATTGTTCCATGCCAATATTATGCAACTTTCATATACTTTTTGGCAACTTTCTATACTATTTTTGGGACTAACATATTGATCCAGTGCCCAGTGCCAGTTCCTGTTTGTTGCATGTTTTTGGTTTCGCAGAATATCCATATCAAACGGAATCCCAATGGGATAAAAACGGACGGAGCTTATTTTTGGAATATTTGGAAAATCTGGGAGAAAGATCAACGCGAAACGGTGCCCGAGGTGGCCACGAGGCAGGGGCGCGCCCCTGACCCTCGTGGGCCACCCGTAAGGCGGTTGATGCCCTTCTTCGGCCGCAAGAAAGCTATTTTTTGGTAAAAAATCATGGCGAAGGTTTCAGCCCAAGCGGAGTTACGGATCTCCATATATATACGAAACGGTGAAAGGGCAGCGGGGGAGAACGCAGAAACAGAGAGAGATAGAGAGACAGATCCAATCTTGGAAGGGCTCTCGCCCCTCCCACGCTATGGAGGCCAAGGACCAGAGGGGAAACCCTTCTCCCATCTAGGGAGGAGGTCAAGGAAGAAGAAGATGAAGGGGACCCCTCTCCCCTTCTCTCCCGGTGGCGCCGGAACGCCACCGTGGTCATCATCATCACCGCAATCTTCACCAACAACTTCACCGCCATCATCACCAACTCTTCCCCCCTCTATGCAGCGGTGTAACCTCTCTCTTACCCACTGTAATCTCTACTTAAACTTAGTGCTCAACGCTATATATTATTTCCCAATTATGTATGGCTATCCTATGATGTTTGAGTAGATCCGTTTTGTCCTATGGGTTAATTGATGATCGTGATTAGTTTGAGTTGCATGTTTTATTATTGGTGCTGTCCTATGGTGCTCTCCGTGTCGCGCAAGCGTGAGGGATCCCCGCTGTAGGGTTTGCAATATGTTCATGATTTGCTTATGGTGGGTGGCGTGAGTGACAGAAGCACAGACCCGAGTAAGTAGGTTGTTTGCGTATGGGATAAAGAGGACTTGATACTTTAATGCTATGGTTGGGTTTTACCTTAATGATCTTTAGTAGTTGCGGATGCTTGCTAGAGTTCCAATCATAAGTGCATATGATCCAAGTAGAGAAAGTATGTTAGCTTATGCCTCTCCCTCAAATAAAATTGCAATAATGATTACCGGTCTAGTTATCGATTGCCTAGGGACAAATAACTTTCTCGTGACAACAAGCTCTTTACTAAAACTAATTTAGTTGTGTCTTTATCTAAACAGCCCCTACTTTTATTTATGCTCTCTTTATATTCTTGCGAACCTGTCCAAAAAACACCTACAAAGTACTTCTAGTTTCATACTTGTTTCCGGTAAAGCGAACGTCAAGTGTGCGTAGAGTTGTATCGGTTGTCGATAGAACTTGAGGGAATATTTGTTCTACCTTTAGCTCCTCGTTGGGTTCGACACTCTTACTTATCGAAAGAGGCTACAATTGATCCCCTATACTTGTGGGTTATCAAGACCTTTTTCTGGCACCGTTGCCGGGGAGCAATAGCGTGGGGTGAATATTCTCGTGTGTGCTTGTTTGCTTTATCACTAAGTAATTTTTATTTGCTGTTCTTAGTTGTTCTCTATCTTTAGTTATGGATATGGAACATGAAATGCCAAAAAAATTAGGTGTACTTGCTGCTCATGGAGATGGGGAACCTCCTAAAACCCTCGATGCTGGTTATGTGAAAGATATTATGTACTACTTTAATAATCCTGAGAAAACCCCATTCAATTATGTAATGGGAGTAACGTTGGATCAACGTGAATACTTTAGGGTTTATCGCTTGACACAAAAAGGGAAACTATTATGGATCAAATTCATATATTGAAGTGGTATGCTAGGCAACTATGCTTGAGTTATGATTATACTTGTTGCTCTAGGATGAAGGCTCCACACCTTCCCTTTTCATGCAAATTTAATGATAATAAAACCTTAGCTTCTTACGCTAATGGTATATATGATTACTATGATGTGGAACAAATAGAAGAATTTGTTGCTTTTATGGGTGCTTATGAAATTGAATCTATGTTTAAAGAGTTTGAAGATTTTGATGATGCTGGTTATAGACCTGAAAATTTAGCTATCCTCAAATATTGCTATGAGAATTATGAATACAATTCCGATATTAATGCACTTATTGAGAAAGTCTCCGCTGTCCAAGAAGAGACTAATATTTTGCAGGAACCTATGGAAGAAGAAATTGATGAAACTGTGAGCTCATTGGATGAAAAAGATGAGGAGGAGAGCGAAGAACAAAAGGAGGAAGAGCGGATTGATCACCCGTGCCCACCTTCTAATGAGAGTAACTCTTCAACTCATACATTGTTTAATTCCCCTTCGTGCTTACCGAAGGATGATTGCTATGATTACTATTATGATCCCGTTGATTCTCTTGAAATATCCCTTTTTGATGATGTTTGCTATGCTTGTGGCCAAGATGCCAATATGAATTATGATTATGGAGATGAACTTGCTATAGTTCCTTATGTTAACATGAAATTGTTGCTATTGCACCCACACATGATAGTCCTATTATCTTTTTGAAATCTCCAAACTACACTATATCGGAGAAGTTTGCTTTTATTAAGGATTATATTGATGGGTTGCCTTTTACCGTTGCACATGATGATTTTGATGAATATAATATGCATGTTCTTGTTGCTCCTACTTGCAATTATTATGAGAGAGGAACTATATCTCCACCTCTCTATGCCACCAACACGATAAAATTGCAAGAAACTGTTTATACTATGCATTGGCCTTTACTATGTGTGCATGAATTGTTCTTTTATGACATGCCTATGACACCCAAAATTTCATTTGGATTTTTCAAAAATTTTACTTGACTTGAGGGAGGTGATTTAAAAATTTTTCTTCAAAAGAACCCTCCCTTTCAAAATATTTTTTTATGGCAAGAGTTTTATTTGGATTCACCCAAGACTTGTTTTTGGTCTTGGAGGTTCTTACTTTTTATTTTGGACTCAAGCCAAAATGCTTTTCACTTGGGAAAAATGTCTTTTGAAAATTTCTTTGAAAATACTCTATAGCTTTTGGAATAATCCCTTACCACTTTCAACAAATCTCTCTTGCCATGACCTTACTGCAAATCCACTCTCATAAACCTTTCCTTATCTTTGGATCATGATTTACTTCAAATCCAACAAGTTGGACCTCTCCATATTTTTATTTTCCACTTATTTCTTATCAAAAAAATTTCTACCTTATATCTTGATCATTGGAGGTTTACAAAGGAGCTACTCTTTCTGCTTTGATTTTTGCCCCCAAACCTTTTTCCCTTCCTAGTCCTTTGAACCCTCAACCAAGATCCATGAAGATCCACTGGTCTCCAGTTCAAAATTTTCAAACTATACTTGCTGCAAGTTTGGACCAGATTTGCCAAATTTGATGAAATTCATTCAAATTCTTCTCCAAAAATTCTGAGTAAAATCAGGCAGCCTCTGGGTGTATTGAGTGGTCACCTCACCAAGCCCCAGCTCCAGGAAATTTTTTCTTCATACCTAATCATTTCATCGAACACCTTCAGAGCACTGTCAATATCAGGTTCAGTCAAATTCAGTTAACAGTGGCTGAATCACTGTCGTTTTCTTCAGTGTCTGTTGTCGATCTTGCCAGTGCCCGGCGTCGCCGTGTTTTCTGTCCCCTCCCCCTTGTCCTCTGCACCGCACGAGCGCCTGGATGCTTGCGGGCGTCAGCGACGAGCTGGAGGAGGTGCGCCGCCCCGTGACCGACGCCAGCGGCGGCTTTGCGGCCGCCAGAGAGAGGCGCAGCGCAGACGGCGCCACCCAGCGCCGCCCAAGCCACCGGAGAGCGCCGCGTGGTCTTCCACTCCCCAGTGCGCGCTGCCACCCTCGTCGTGAACCGCTGGGCGCTGAGCGCGCTCTCTGCCGCCGTCGTGCCCGTGCGGCCACCCCACCATGGACCGGCGCCATTACGCCAAGACCGACCAGGATTAGCGGGGGAACGGCACCAGTACACCTCACTGATGCTGCCTGGCCACCTAAACTCCTTGCCAAGCCGCTGCCTCGCCGTAATTGCTCGCCGGAGCAACCCCGTTCACGGCCACCCCTCGAGCCGCCTATAAATAGAGGCCCCGAGCTCCAGCTAGTACCCAGACCACCTCTACAGTCCACCAAGACCCTGCCTAGCCACTGGAAGAGCCCCGAGGAAGTCTCCTTCCTCAACTCCGGCCGCCGCGACCCGCCACGGGATCCAGCTCGATTCGCTCCCGTGCGTGCACCTCTGCCTCCCATCTCTTGCCAGTAGCTCTCTAGTGCATCCCTCCTTCTGACCCGCGCTTCAATTCGAAGTTTACAGCACACCACCGGAGTTTCCCACCATCGCCCGAGCCGCCGTCCGCCGGAGAAAGTGTCGCCGTCGACGTGGTGCTCCCCGACGCCCAAGTCCACCACCCACCGACGCGGAAGGACACGCTGATACTCTTGGTACACTCCGATCTCCCTGACTCACCGTGGTTCGACGCCGGCGACCACCGCAGCCTTCGGGCGCCGGCGAGGTCTTTCAAACCTGACATGTGGACCCCCCCCACGTCAGCCTGTCTTTCTTTCCCCGCGAACCGTTTTCTGTTGGCGCCTTCGGGCAGAGTACGTTTTCTCTGTGGGCTTGCGCGTTTCTATTCGAACCGTTTTCTGTTTTCTCAGTTAAGCCCTTGGAACTTTTCTGTTTCATTACAGATGAGTCCCTGGACAGAAACCCTTATAACTTTTTAATAAAAAGTGATTTTTGAGTGATTCTTTTTCTGACGGTCTTAAAATTTTGTCTAGTTTTTTATGGGATTTATTTGAAAAAAAAATTGGAACAACTTTTATGCACGCGTTGGTTTTCACGTTAGTCTGCTTTTTCGCTATACCGTAGGTTCCGGAAGAGGTGACGGAGCCGCGAACTACGCCGAGCTAGACTCCGACTTCTCCGAACCAGGCAAGCATGTTTGAACCTTTGATATGATAGGTGTTTGCATGATTGCGTGAAAGGTTGTGCATGGCATACGAGTATCGGTGAGCACCTCGTTGCATGTGAGGTAACTAACCGTGTGTTCCAAAGTTACGGTGATCTCTGATGAGAGATGGCCTAGTCATGTGGTGACATGAAGGGCAGTAAGGTGGTATTGTTGTAGCATGCCAGCCTTACGTCATCCGTTAAATTCCGACGTTAACGTGGACGGAGTCACGTTATCGTTCTTCCCCCTTCCGTGCTACCACATGTTTTCTGCCAGAATGCGGTTTAGTAAGTTGGTAACCTCTTTCCATGTACACACCAAACAGACGGGCCGGGATGATGGTTCCATGGCCCTGGATTAAAGCCAGTCATCCGGTCAGGGGGCATGGGTGTTTCCGGTTGGGACCGAGAGGGGGGCACCCCTTAGAGCGCGTGTATAGAAATTTTGATCCCATGCTACGCGAGGTTGTAGCCTCCCCGTCTCAAGGTTTTTCTTGAACGTTGCCGAGGGTGATTCCTGGCTTCGGAATGTTGAATGGGTGTGTACTGGTTAGACGTGTTTCTTCCAAAACACCGTAGACGGAACTAGTCCCCGTGACTACTGAAATCCGTTGGCTGTGGTTAAAGTACAAACTCTGCAGAGTCAAATCCTTTCGAGTCATCGTATCCATGGTCAAGTATCGTGATCAGTGTATCCATATCTGTGTCAAGTCCTCGTGGTTTGTTCTTCTTTCCGGTAAGTGAGCATGAGTAGTAGACTTAGCTGAACGTTACTCCTGTGGATGGACTAACCCTGTTGTTTATCTCATGCCTGATTATTCTCTGAATATGATTTAAATTCTTGAGCTAATAAGATGTTAAGTTATGAAGCCCTTTAGGTGATGTCGCTCAGACGTCCGACTGTGGCATGTTTGTCTTTTATTCCCAATATAAGCCCTTTATGTGATGTCGCTCAGACGTCCGACTGTGGCATATTGATTATTTACTTTTGATATAAGCCCTTTATGTGATGTCGCTCAGACGTCCGACTGTGGCATGCACTATCTTTTATTTCCTTTTATAAGCCCTTTATGTGGTGTCGCCCTGACGCCCGACTGCGGCGTTATTATTCTTGCAGTTTCCTCCCGAGGAGTCATTCAGACCCTCGTTTGGCACCCAGTATTTATTTTGGGATTTCGGGAGGACTACCGCCCGACTTCTCTGTTATTTTCCCATGCATTATTACCTCTATGTCTGAACGCACTTGTTAATCTGTTCATACGCTTCATGTTTACATTTGTTATATCTTATGTCCGAACTGTCTTGCGAGTACTTTCATAGTACTCACCTGGCTTGTTGATTTGGCCAGATGTTGACGAAGGCGATCTCTTGGACGAAGAGTTTGATAGTGCGTCCGATGCCTAGAGGAGTCCCAGTCAGTCCTGTGCGATCCCGGATATTGGTCACTTGTATTATATACGCTTCCGCCACCCGCAATAAGTCTCCTCGAGCCTCACTCCGACGCTCGAAGAGCTGTAGTTTTCAGGAGTCATATCACCCACTTCGCGGTGATATTTCCACCACCGTTGTTATCGTGAGTTAGTAGTCATGCCACCCTATCCGCCGTTATGTTTTATCGGCGTTCATGTAATAAATTGTTGAGCAGTCTCCGCTCAACCTTGTATTATATTCAGTACTCCTAGTATTTTTTCTTCTGTGACCAAGATATTGTCTACCTGTGAGAAGGAATTCTTCTTTACTGGTCCGTAAAAGGGATTGATCTCTCAATAAATATTTTATTGAAAAACCGGTCGTGACAATGCCGATGCATAGGAAGAGAGTTAGACTTCGTCATTACATGATATATGTTGCTTTGTGCTCACTACTAAATTACGAATCATTGCTAATTAAAATTGGCTTTGATATACCTTGGGATCCGGGTGGATTCACTACCTCAGCACTATATGCGTAGCTTAATGGCTTTAAAGAAAGCGCTGCCAGGGAGACAATCCGGAAGTTTTAGAGAGTCATTTATTTCTGTTGAGTGCTTTCATATAGTTTAGAAACAACAAAAATAAAGAGGGGAACCCAAAACTTTTAAAAAAGGAATGTGAAAGTGAGAAAGACAAGCATTGTTGAAGTGGGAGAGCTCCTTGAACCTTGTTCATGCTCACGGAAACTTTGCGAATCTTGATTACAGAAACTTTTCAAAAAAAATAAATATCCCCTTGTACAATTCCATTCTATTATAAAAATAATGTGCCAAGGTTTGTCTTTAGGATGTTTACAATGCTTGTTGGTTTGTACGGTGCAGGACAGAAACTTTGGCTGTAGTGCGTGATTTTTAATTTTTTACTGGAACGTCAAACGATTCTGATTCCTTTTGCACTGTCTTTCTATACAAAGTTTTTATTTTTCCTAATTTTGGAAGAATTGTTCAAGTATCATAAGTATGGTGAATGTTCAGAATATTACAGACTGTTCTGTTTTAGACAGATTCTGTTTTTGATGCATAGTTTGCTTGTTTTGATGAAACTATCGATTTATATCAGTGGATTAAGCCATGGAAAAGCTATATTACAGTAGACACAATGCAAAAACAAAATATTAATTGGTTTGCAACAGTACTTAGAGTAGTGATTTGCTTTATTATACTAACGGATCTTACCGAGTTTTCTGTTGAAGTTTTGTGTGGATGAAGTGTTCGATGATCGAGAAGGTCTCGATGTGAGGAGAAGGAAGAGAGGCAAGAGCTCAAGCTTGGGGATGCCCAAGGCACCCCAAGTAAATATTCAAGGAGACTCAAGCGTCTAAGCTTGGGGATGCCCCGGAAGGCATCCCCTCTTTCTTCAACAAGTATCGGTATGTTTTCGGATTCATTTCGTTCATGCGATATGTGCAAATCTTGGAGCGTCTTTTGCATTTAGTTTTCATTTTTCTTTTATGCACCATGCTGGTATGAGATGGTCCTTGTTTTATTTATAGAATGCTCTTTGCACTTCGCTTATATCTTTTGAGCATGGCTTTATAGAATGCTTCATGTGCTTCACTTATATCATTTGAAGTTTGGATTGCCTGTTTCTCTTCACATAGACAACCGCTATTTGTAGAATGCTCTTTTGCTTCACTTATATTTGTTAGAGCGTGGGCATATCATCTATAGAATGAATTAAACTCTCTTGCTTCACTTATATCTATTTAGAGAGATGACAGGAACTGGTCATTCACATGGTTAGTCATAAAATCCTACATAAAACTTGTAGATCACTGAATATGATATGTTTGACTCCTTGCAATAGTTTTGCGATAAAAAGATGGTGATATTAGAGTCATGCTAGTAGGTAGTTGTGGATTAGTAGAAATACTTGTGTTGAGGTTTGTGATTCCCGTAGCATGCACGTATGGTGAACCGTTATGTGATGAAGTCGGAGCATGATTTATTTATTGATTGTCTTCCTTATGAGTGGCGGTCAGGGACGAGCGATGGTCTTTTCCTACCAATCTATCCCCCTAGGAGCATGCGTGTAGTACTTTGTTGTCACATCCCAAGTTCTGGTATGACCTAGACTAGCTAGTCATGTGTGCATCATGTTTAAATTTCATTTTAAATTGAAGTGGGGATTTGTGAAACCCTCAGAATCATTTCTGGAAATGACCCAAATAAAAATTGCTCCAAAAGGGTCCAAGAAAATGTTCATGTTGCTCTCTGAAAATATTGGACAGAGATAAAAATCAAACCAATATTTTCAGGAGCTCATAAGTATTTATCTTGGGCATTTGGAATTAATGCAATAATTATTTGCCTTGGATATATATTGTTATATATATAAAATATTGTCCAAAAATTATGCCATTTGTTGAGGAGTTCTGGAATAATACCACTAGCCCCTATAAAAATTGGCATAAGTAAATAAAATGGTTTAGTATTTTTATTAAACCAAACAAATGTCAGAAAATTAGAAAAGAAAAAGAAATAGGAAAAGGGAGCTTACCTGCGGCCTGGCACTGTGCGGCCTGGCCTGGCCCAGCCGACCAGCCCAGCTGACCGGCCAGCGCCAGTCGTCCCCCTCCTCGCGCAAGAGGGACAGGGCGCGTGGTCACCGCACGCCGCGCGCATGCGCGCCACGGCAGCTGCCTGCCTGCCCTTCCCCCCGACGCCTCGGTCGCCTGGACGACGCCACGACCCCTCCAGGCCTCACTCCTTCTCTCCTGCGCCTCTCCCCTCCTCTCTCCCGCTCTCTCCCGCGACGCCCGAACGCGCCGGTCGCCGCCGTTCGCTGCCCCGCGCTCCCCGCCATCCCCTCGCACCTCCTCGTGTCCCAGAGCCCCGCCTCCTCACGCTGAACCCCTCCGCTGAGCCACGCAAGCCGGAACGCCCTGGAGCGCCTCCATCGCCGTCGTCCTCAACTCCGGCCGCCGGAGATCGTCTTCGCGGCCCCACCATCTCCAGTGCGTCCCCGAGCTCTCCGACGACGCCGTCGAGTCCACCGTGAGCTCCTGCCCCGTTCCCCTCTCTCCGTTTCTCCGTTCCCGCGCTGTAGCCCCGACCCCCACCAAGGCCGTAGCTCCTCGCCGCCGTCCATGTCACCGCCGTCGCCCTGGCCACCGCAGCCCGCAACCGAGCGCGTCACCGTGCTTCTGGTGACGCCAGGAGGCCGTAGCGCCTCTCCGCTCACGCCCCCGTGCACCGCAGCACTGCGCCCGCCTTGGCCGAACTCCGGCCACCACCGCGAGCCTCGCTCCGGCGAGCTCCGACCACCCCACGGTCTTCCGCGTGTCCCACTGGATGCGCGCGAGCCTGGGCTTCGCGTAGGTGGCCTCCGCGGCCCAAATGGTCGCCGGAGCGACGAACCCGACGAGCTCCGCCGCGCTCGGCCTCGCCGGCGACTAACCGCCGGTCAACCCGGGTCAAACCGCACTAATTACCCCCCACCCTGCGACACTGACAGTGGGCCCCTGCGCCTAATCCTATAATTAGAATAAATTTAACCCTCTGTTTAAAATGTATGACACTGACGTGTGGCCCCCACACGTCAGGTTGACCAGGTCAGCACCGTTGACCCGCTGACGTCATGATGACGCAGTGCTGACGCAATAAACCCTTTTCTGGATTTAAATTAAATCAGGAAATTCCAGAAAATGTTCAAAACTTCTAAAATTCATAGAAATTCAACCGTAGCTCAGATTTAAATAATTTATATATGAAAAATTATCAGAAAAATGCAATCTATCCATCTGTACTAGTTTCATGCATGACAAACCAACTTATACCTACTGTATAAGTGAAAACATATAAATGGCATATATAAGGACTTAAATTAGAGTTGCATCTGAACCTTTGGTTCAAATGGATCTCTTCCAAGTTGAATGCTAAATGCATTGGCTCAAAATACATCACATATTCATGCCATATTCATGCATCATATTGTTGCACATGATTGTGTTTTGATTGTCGACACCGTTCCTTCTCGATAGGTCCTGCTCCGGAGAGTGTTCCAGAGTACCTGTCTGAGGAGCAGTGCCACCCTGTTGATCTACCAGGCAAGCAAACCCCCTTGTTCATTCCGATACAAACCTACTCTCTCGCTCCTGCTCTCTTTTACTGCATTAGGACAACAACGATTCAACTGCTACTTTATGCTGCGGTAGTTGAACCCATTCCTCTGCATGACCTGTCATTGCCACAGTAAATAGTTGAAACCCACTAGCATGTGTAGGAATTGATTGAGCCATGTTGTGTTCCTACCATGCCTTGCCTGCTATTGCTTAGAGTTGTGTCAGGTCTGGTTCATTGGGAATGAATTGGAGTGTTACGATATGTTCTGGTGTCGAGAGTTAAGCGTGTGAACACGATTTGGTAAAGGTAGCGGTGAGAGGCCATGTAGGAGTACATGGTGGGTTGTCTCACTGGAACCGCCCTTAAGCACTGAGTTCTGTGTATGTTGTCCAATGACTAGCTACTACCACACATTGGAATGCTTAAGTGCCCCTCTCGACTTATTAACCAACTTGGTCTCTGTCCAGGAGTTGCAACTAGTTTCTGGTGTTTGTAGGTAGTGCTATTTTTCTACCAAGTGGCACCCGGCAGGGTGGGCTTGGGACAGACTAGGCACACGTGGCCCGGTGTACCGAGTGGCACCCGGATGGTGGGCTCGGGAACCCTGTACACATCGTTTGGGGCCGTGAGCGACACCCCGGCCGGATCTCCTTGCGGATGGAACCCGAATAGGCGATAAACCTGGACTAGAGTCTTGTGTGGTTAGTCAGGTCGTGGCCGACACCCTCGCCAGGCTACCGCTTGAAGGTTGCCGAGGTACATGACGTGTACGTGGCGGTAAGTGGCGAGAGCGTGTGTGACGCAGTACACCCCTGCAGGGTTATCATGATCTATTCGAATAGCCGTGTCCTCGGTTATGGACTTCTTGGATGCTTACGTGGTACATAGATAACTTGAAGTGGATACTCTAAAATGCTCAAGATAAGTGTGAGTGCTATGGATGGCTTCTCGTAGTGAGACGGGAATGAATCCATAGTGGTGTATTGAGGTGGTGATTAGTGGACTCGTGTGCGCCTTCTTACCCCAAAGAAGTTTCTCGTAGTCGTAGAATAGGATAGCCACTGAGTCAAAGCTGGCTTGCTGCAACTAAACCCCACACTACCTTCTTGATACAAATGCATGTATGATAGGATCTGATGTAAGTCTTGCTGAGTACCTTTGTACTCATGTTGCTTTATTTATGTTTTGCAGCGGAGACTTCGGTCTCACTAGTAGTTCCGCTTGGACTTCGACGAGTAGCTTGTACCTCAGCTACGATCTTGCACCCTTGGGAGGGTCTTGTAGATAGTCAGGCTTCTCAGCCTTTTTCTTTTGTAGTTGTCTATACTCAGACATGTAATGCTTCCGTTGCTTGTATGCTCTGAATGATGGGTCATGTGACCCCTGTTTGTACTTAATGCTATGTGGCTCTTCTGGGCCGTTTATCTATATGAGTTCGCGTTATGTTGTGATGCCATGTTGTACAGCACATACTTGCATGTTATGCGTACGTGTAACGTGTATTGCTATGTGTGGGATCCGACAATCTAGTTGTTTATCCTTGGCAGCCTCTCTTATGGGGAAATGTAGTCTAGTGCCTCCTTGAGCCATAGTAGTCCGCTACAGCCCGGTTCACCGGAGTCCTGCTAGCCCAGCACTACTGCTCTGGACACTTGACTGGCCGGCATGTGTTTCATTTCGTTCCTGTGTCTGTCCCTTCGGAAATGTCACGCGGTGACATCCGGAGTCCTGCCTAGCCTGCTACAGCCCGGGTTCCCGGAGTCCTGTTAGCCTAGTGCTACAGCCCGGATTCACACGCTGCTGACCGACACGCTCGATGTTGAATCATGTATGCCTGTCCCCATACGTTAGTGCCGCTTTGGGTTCACGACTAGCCATGTCGGCCCGGGTTCTCTGTCATATGGATGCTAGCGACATTGTCATATACGTGAGCCAAAAGGCGCAAACGGTCCCGGGCCATGGTAAGGCGACACCCGTGGGAATACCGTGCGTGAGGCTGCAAAGTGATATGAGGTGTTACATGCTAGATCGGTGTGACTTAGAATCGGGGTCCCGACATTTGTTTTGATGACTAATAGATTTTTGCAATAAGTATGTGAGTTCTTTATGACTAATGTTGAGTCCATGGATTATACGCACTCTCACCCTTCCATCATTTCTAGCCTCTTCGGTACCGCGCATTGCCCTTTCTCACCTAGAGAGTTGGTGCAAACTTCGCCGGTGCATCCAAACCCCGTGATACGATACGCTCTGTCACACATAAGTCTCATTATATCTTCCTCAAAACAGCCACCATACCTACTTATCATGGCATTTCCATAGCCATTCCGAGATATATTGCCATGCAACTTCCATCATCATATACATGACTTGAGCATTTATTGTCATATTGCTTTGCATGATCGTAAGATAGCTAGCATGATATTTTCATGGCTTGTCCGTTTTTTGATATCTTTTGGTACGCTAGATCATTGCACATCCTGGTACACCGCCGGAGGCATTCATATAGAGTCATATCTTTGTTCTAGAATCGAGTTGTAATATTGAGTTGTAAGTAAATAAAAGTGTGATGATCATCATTATTAGAGCATTGCCCCAGTGAAGAAAGGATGATGGAGACTATGATTCCCCCACAAGTCGGGATGAGACTCCGGACTTTATAAAAATTAAAAGAGGCCAAAGAAGCCCAAATAAAAAAGAGAGGCCAAAGAAGCCCACCAAAAAAAAGAGAAAAAATGAGAGAAAAAGAGAGAAGGGGCAATGTTACTATTTTTTTACCACACTTGTGCTTCAAAGTAGCACCATGTTCTTCATATAGAGAGTCTCTTGAGTTATCACTTTCATATACTAGTGGGAATTTTCATTATAGAACTTGGCTTGTATATTCCGATGATGGGCTTCCTCAAATGCCCGAGGTCTTCATGAGCAAGCAAGTTGGATGCACACCCACTTAGTTTTCAGTTTGAGCTTCCATACACTTATAGCTCTAGTGCATCCGTTGCATGGCAATCCCTACTCCTCGCATTGACATCAATTGATGGGCATCTCCATAGCCCATTGATTAGCCGCGTCGATGTGAGACTTTCTCCTTTTTGTCTTCTCCACACAACCACCACCATCATATTCTATTCCACCTATAGTGCTATGTCCATGGCTCATGCTCATGTATTGCGTGAAAGTTGAAAAGGTTTGAGAACGTCAAAAGTACGAAACAATTGCTTGGCTTGTCATCGGGGTAGTGCATGATGTGAATATTTTGTGTGGTGAAGATGGAGCATAGCCAGACTATATGATTTTGTAGGGATAACTTTCTTTGGCCATGTTATTTTGAAAAGACATGATTGCTTTATTAGTAGGCTTGAAGTATTATTGTTTTTATGTCAAATGATAGACTATTGCTTTGAATCACTCGTTTCTTAATATTCATGCCATGATTAGATACATGATCAAGATTATGCTAGGTAGCATTCCACATCAAAAATTATCTTTTTTATCATTTACCTACTCGAGGACGAGCAGGAATTAAGCTTGGGGATGCTGATACGTCTCCGTCGTATCTATAATTTTTGATTGTTCCATGCCAATATTATGCAACTTTCATATACTTTTTGGCAACTTTTGATATTATTTTTGGGACTAACATATTGATCCAGTGCCCAGTGCCAGTTCCTGTTTGTTGCATGTTTTTGGTTTCGCAGAATATCCATATCAAACGGAATCCAAACGGGGTAAAAACGGACGGAGCTTATTTTTGGAATATTTGGAAAATCTGGGAGAATGATCAACGTGAAACGGTGCCCGAGGTGGCCACGAGGCAGGGGGCGCGCCCCTGACCCTCGTGGGCCACCCGTAAGGCGGTTGATGCCCTTCTTCGGCCGCAAGAAAGCTAATTTTTGGTAAAAAATCATGGCGAAGGTTTCAGCCCAATCGGAGTTACGGATCTCCATATATATACGAAACGCTGAAAGGGCAGCGGGGGAGAACGCAGAAACAGAGAGAGAGACAGAGAGACAGATCCAATCTTGGAGGGGCTCTCACCCCTCCCACGCTATGGAGGCCAAGGACCAGAGGGGAAATCCTTCTCCCATCTAGGGAGGAGGTCAAGGAAGAAGAAGACGAAGGGCCCCCCTCTCCCCTTCTCTTCCGGTGGCGTCGGATCGCTGCCGTGGCCATCATCATCACCGCAATCTTCACCAACAACTTCACCGCCATCATCACCAACTCTTCCCCCCTCTATGCAGCGGTGTAACCTCTCTCTTACCCGCTGTAATCTCTACTTAAACTTGGTGCTCAATGCTATATATTATTTCCCAATGATGTATGGCTATCCTATGATGTTTGAGTAGATCCATTTTGTCCTATGGGTTAATTGATGATCGTGATTGGTTTGAGTTGCATGTTTTATTATTGGTGCTGTCCTATGGTGATCTCCGTGTCGCGCAAGCGTGAGGGATCCCCGCTGTAGGGTTTGCAATATGTTCATGATTTGCTTATGGTGGGTGGCGTGAGTGACAGAAGCACAGACCCGAGTAAGTAGGTTGTTTGCGTATGGGATAAAGAGGACTTGATACTTTAATGCTATGGTTGGGTTTTACCTTAATGATCTTTAGTAGTTGCGGATGCTTGCTAGAGTTCCAATCATAAGTGCATATGATCCAAGTAGAGAAAGTATGTTAGCTTATGCCTCTCCCTCAAATAAAATTGCAATAATGATTACCGGTCTAGTTATCGACAGCCAGCTCTTTACTAAAACTAATTTAGTTGTGTCTTTATCTAAACAGCCCCTACTTTTATTTACGCTCTCTTTATATTCTTGCGAACCTATCCAAAAACACCTACAAAGTACTTATAGTTTCATACTTGTTTCAAGTAAAGCGAACGTCAAGTGTGCGTAGAGTTGTATCGGTGGTCGATAGAACTTGAGGGAATATTTGTTCTACCTTTAGCTCCTCGTTGGGTTCGACACTCTTACTTATTGAAAGAGGCTACAATTGATCCCCTATACTTGTGGGTTATCAGGGTGCCCGGGGGGGGGGGGCACAACCCACCAGGGCGCGCCTGGGGGCCCAGGCGCGCCCAGATGGGTTGTGCCCACCTCGCTGGCCTCCCGCACCCCCTCTTTAACCTATAAATTCACAAATATTCCGAAAACCCTCGGGGTTAACCTAGATCAGAAGTTCCGCCGCTGCAAGGCTTTGTATCCATGAGAAACCAATCTAGACCCCGTTCCGGCACTCTGCCGGATGGGTAATCATCTCCCGTGGCCATCTTCATCATCCCGGCAGCCACCACGATGAGGAGGGAGTAGTCCACCCTCGGGGCTGAGGGTTTGTACCAGTAGCTATGTGTTTAATCTCTCTCTCTCTCTCTCTCTCTCTCTCTCTCTCTCGTGTTCTTAAGATGTCACGATCTTGATGTATCGCAGGCTTTGTTAATATAGTCAGATCATATGGTGTTTTCCACTCTCCATCTTGTTGTGAATTGAGTTTTCCCTTTGAGATTTCGTTTCATTGGATTGAATACTTTTATGGATTTGAGAGCACTTGATATATGTCTTGCATATGAATACTCGTGGTGACAATGGGGTATCGTATTGATTCACTTGATATATGTTTTGGCACTCAACTCACGGATTCCCGAGGTGACATTGGGGTAATCTATGCATAGGGGTTGATGCACATTCTTGTCTTTGTTTCTCCTGTAGAAATCTTGGGGTACTCCTTGAAGTTCTTTGTGTTGGATTGAGTATTATGAATGTGAATTTGCTTTGGTGTTATTTTAGTACGAACTCTAGGATAGATCGAACGGAAAGAATAGCTTTGTGTTATTTTAGTACGAACTCTTCAATAGACTGAACGGAAAGAACAACTTTGAGGTGGTTTCGTACCCTACAAACAATTTATTCTTATGTTTTCCGCTAGATAGGAACTTTGGAGTGATTCTTCATCGCACTTTGAGGGGTGGTTATACGATCCAATTATATTAGCATTGTTGAGAGATTGCACTAGTGAAAGTACGGACCCTAGGCCTGATTTTCAAGCATTGCAATACCGTTTTTGTGCCTGTTTACTGTTTGCTACCTTGCTGTTTTTATTTATTCAGATTATAAAAATATATTTCTACCATCAATATTACAATTTTATCACTATCTCTTTGCCGAACTAGTGCACCTATACAATTTGCCATTGTATTGGGTGTGTTGGGGACACAAGAGATTTCTTGTATTTGGTTGCAGGGTTGTTTGAGAGAGACCATCTTCATCCAACACCTCCCACAGATTGATAAACCTTAGCTCATCCACTTGAGGGAAAATTGCTACTGTCCTACAAAACTCTGCGCTTGGAGGCCCAACACGAGTCTACAAGAATAAAGTTGCGTAGTAGACATCAGCTAGCATCGACGTAACCCTTTACGACGAGCTCTTCGGCACCTCCATAAACGAGAAACATATCCTTAATCCTTTTCAGGTACTTCAGGATATTCTTGACCGCTGTCCAGTGTTGCATACCGGGATCACTTTGGTACCTCCCTACCAAACTTATGGCAAGGTTCACATCAGGTCTGGTACACAGCATGGCATACATAATAGAGCCTATGGCTGAGGCATAGGTGATGACACTCATCTCTTCTCTTTCTTTTGCTCAGGTCGGGCGTTGAGCTGCGCTCAATCTCACACCTTGCAATATAGGCAAGAACCCCTTCTTGGACTGATCCATATTGAACTTCTTCAATATCTTGTCAAGGTATGTGCTTTGTGAAAGACCAATGAGGCGTCTCGATCTATCTCTATAGATCTTGATGCCTAATATGTAAGCAGCTTCTCCAAGGCCTTTGTCGGATCACGGGTTCCGGGAAAACCCTCAAGGTTCAAACACTGGGGTGCGCGCGAAGATTTCCTCCCTACCGATCAACGTCCTAACTTGCTAAGATCTGAAGAACGAACTCGACGAACTCACAACACAAGGGACACAAGATTTATACTGGTTCGGGCCACCATTGTGGTGTAATACCCTACTCCAGTGTGTGGTGGTGGATTGCCTCTTGGGCTGATGATGAACAGTACAAGGGGAAGAACAGCCTCCTGAGGTAAGGTGTTCTTGTGCTCGGTGGACTTGTGTGGGTGAGGATTACTCAAGATGAGATGCCTCCTACATGGTGGCTAGTCCTATTTATAGAGGCCCTGGTCCTCTCCCCAAATATTGAGCGGGAAGGGAGCCAACAACGGCCTATTTGAAAGGGGACAACTAGTACAGCTTATCCTGACAAAAGCGGTCTTCGCCTGCAAAAGGCTCTGGTGGTGACGCCGCCTTGGGCTCCATGGTGACCTCCGTCTTGCCGTCCTACTGGTCTTGGTCTCGTTGCACCAATGTGGAAACCTTTGCTTGATGCCTCGGTACTCCGCGCTTGTGCTTGCCTCCTTAGCACCAAAGAGGAAACAAGGATGCTGCGCGCGCTGGCGCCCGCCTGGCGCCCGCATGGTCTCGATCGTCATGGCTCACGTCACGAGAACCTCGCGAGGTTTGCCTTGCCTTGATCTCTCTGCCCCTCGCGAGCCTGCCTGGCGAGGCCGCTCCTGAGGAGGTCTTGCGTTGTCCGCCTCACGAGGCTTGGCCCCTCGTGAGAGTCTTGAGTGCCTTGTTGATGAAGATGGGCCGTACAGGCCTGCTAGCACAGCCACACCATGGGCCGCAGGCAGGCAAGCCTGGGGACCCCCATTCCCAGGACGCCGACAGTAGCCCCCGGGCCCAAGGTGCGCTCGGGCTTGGCTTCGAGGCGAAGCCAAAGGTCAAGTACGGAGCGCCGTGGGCCCCAACAACCTGCGGCCTTGGTCGACGCGTGGCGGTTGATTGGTCGTGGGCGTCTCCGCTTCCCCACGCTGCCTCGGCAACTGCCCGACTTGACAAGTCCCTGCGACATGCAAGGAAAAGCATCATTACCTGCGATCATGGGGGGCGCTGGTTGGCCTTCTCCTGCTATAAATGAGGAGGGGGGCGGAGCCCCCGTCGCCCATTTCTTCCCATTCCACTTGCTTCTTCCTCCTCTGCTCCTCCGCCGACCCCAATGGCGCCGTCGAAGAGGTTCTCTGCCGCGGAGAAGGGAAAGGCCCCTCGCGAGGGGCCCGGCTCCCCGGCGCCCAAGCGTGGACGCGGCCGTCCCCGTAAGCACACCGGGACCCCCGCCGCGCCCCCCGCTCCCGGGGTGGCGCCGCTGCGCGTGGCAGGGGTCGCTCCGGTCGCGGCAGCCCCATCGATGAAGGGAGACGTGTCGTGGTTGCGCGGCCTCCCCGGCCGCGCTTCCACTCAGCAGAGGTTCTGCCGGAGTTCGTCATCTGGTCAAAGAACCCGGCCGACAACTGGCTTCAGCTCCCGCGCTTCTTTGTCGACGAGCTGCCAGCCTCTGGTCCAGGCGGGCTCTGGCTGCAGGCGGACAGTTGCTGCAGCAGGGCTTCTTGGGTCATGGTCGAGGTCTCTGCCGCGGGCAACATAGCCCTGGCTCGTGGCTGGTAGACGTTCGCCCGGGCGCGCGACTGGGCAGGCGGTGCACCCTCCATTTCAAGTATGATGGTGACGCGACCCTCTACGTGAGGGTGTTTGGAAAAGATGGTCGCCGCACCGGGTGCTGCCCCAAGGTGAACAACAGCGAGGAGGTGCTCGGCCTTGGCGATGGTCGGGACGAGGGGGAGGGCGAACCTGCCCTTGGTGCCGACCGCATCTTGTCCAGCTACGGTGTCTCTTCCCTCGGTGACAGCTCCAGCAGTGGTGGCTACAACCATCCGCCACGCCGCCGCGCCCGCTTCGAAGGTGGCAGCGGGTCGACTCGTCGCCGTGCCTCCATGAAGCATGAGGAGGGGGTCCGACTAAGCTCAGGACGACGCCTTGGGCCTGCCCCCGTGGACCGCTGTAGAGGCAGGCGCTGCTTTTGTTTTGTTCTTCCTTTCCTTCCTGCATCAAAAAAGAAACCAGTATGGGCCCCGGAGGGCGTGTATCGAACTATGATTTCCCAATCATTTTGCTATGTTTGTTGTTTCTGTGCTGTGCTGTTATTTTGTGTAGAGGTAACTTAGCATGGCACGCTTGGGGTAGCCTCCTTCTCGCGAGGGGCTTGCTTCCTGGTGCCTGTCGTGGCCTTCCTTGACTCAGTAGTCGTTTTAGGAACTGTAAAAAATTCGTTAGGAGGCTTGCTAGGAGGCTTATCGTTCACCCGAGCCTTGACCCAGCGCTTCGTATCGCGATACCTGAGGGGCACAGATTAGGAGAGGTGCGCCTGCTTGTGGGCTCGAACGAGGATGCCTCGCGAAAAAATGGACGAGGGGCAGAGAAAGGGGAAAACGCTCGCAAAGGGACCTGCCCAGCCCCCTCGCGAGGTGGGCGAGAGAGAGAACAAGTTAAACCAGAATCGGAAACGGCAGCAAAAAGCGACAGAACCAAACCAGCAAGGAACACCAGGAGCAAATTTCAACTAAAAGGAGGCGAGCCAACTACGGAAAGCAAATGAAAAGCCGCGTCCGACACCTAGTCTAGTCTTCAAGTCTTCCCACCAGCGCGGAGCTAAGTGCTGCCACTTGGACGTGGGAGGGAGCCCCCGAGGCCCGAGGGCGGCACTCCTGAGACTTCGGGGCGTGTACAACTCCACTCATTATTACGTGAGAGTGTCACGGGTGGCGATCTTCATAGGCACTGGGCCTTCTTCACAGGCACTGGGCCTTTCTTCACAGGCGATGGGCCTTGCTTCATGGGTAGAACTTCCGGAGGTGCTGGATGTTCCAGGCGTTCTGGATGGGCATCCCGTCCTATGTCTCCAGGCACGCGGCGCCAGGCCTGGAGACATGGACGACCTTGAACGGGCCCTCCCACATGGGTGAGAGCTTATGCAGGCCTTCCCTGGAGAGGACCCGCCTCAGGACGAGGTCACCCGTCTCGAGTGTCCTGGAGCGGATGTTGCGGCAGTGGTATCACCGCAGCGCCTGCTGGTACCTTGCCGCCCGTGGTGCGGCTTCGCGGCGGCGTTCCTCCCCCAGTACGAGGTCCATCCCCCGCGTGGCGTCCTGTTGCATTTCATCAAACGCTAGGACCCGTGTGGAGCGATGCCTGACCTCATGAGGGAGGACCGCTCCTGCTCCGTAGACGAGGAAGAATGGGGTCTCGCCCGTTGGCTTGGTGGCGGTGGTGCGGATGGACCGCAACACGGACTGGAGCTCGTCGTACCAGCCATTGCCGTAGGCCTCGAGCTTCTTCTTGAAAGTCCTGGTCTTGAGGCCCCTCAGGACCTCTGCGTTGGCGCGCTCGGCCTGACCATTGCTCCTGGGGGTGTGCCACCGAAGCGTAGCAGATCTGCGTTTCAAGGTTAGCACAGTATGTTCTGAAGAGATTACTCGTGAACTGCGAGCCGTTATTAGTGATGATGCAGTTGGGGACCCCGAAACGGCTCACGAGACCCTTGATGAACTTGACCGCGGAACCAGCTGGTATGGTGCAGACGGCTTCCACTTCCGCCCACTTGGTGAACTTGTCGATGGCGACGTAGAGGTAGCGGTAGCCCCCTGACGCTCGAGGAAATGGGCCCAAGATATCCAACCCCCAGACCGCGAACGGCCAAGTGAGTGGGATGGTCTGGAGGCCCTGAGCTGGCTGATGGATTTGCTTGGCGTGGAACTGGCAGGCTTCATAGGATTTCACCAGCTCGGCTGCGTCGTTGAGCACCGTGGGCCAGTAGAATCCGCTGCGGAATGCCTTGCTGACGAGGGTCTGTGATGACGAGTGGTGCTCGCAGTCCCCGCCGTGTATGTCGGATAGCAACTCCTTCCCCTGGTCTCTTGAGATACAACGCAATGAAACGTCATTTGGTTGCTTCTTGTACAACTCACCGTCTTGGATGCAGTATGCCGTGGCCTGCCGGGCCACACGCTCCGCGTCCTCCTCCTTCTCTGGCAGCGTCCCTTGCATCAGGTATTCCTTGAATTCCTTGGTCCAGCATCCCTCCTGGGGCTCGAGCGCCAAGAGTAGGCGCGCTCGAAGTCGGGCCACAGGCTGGGGCTCCTGTGGCAGGCGGTTGCGGGAGCTCCTCCCGAGGTTGAGCTGTCCTTGAAAGTGGTGGCGTTGCTGACGGCTTGAAGAGCCGCTCCTCGAAGACGCCAGGCTCTTGGGGCTGCTGCTTGGACGCCCTCTTGGCGATGTCGTCAGCTTCCTTGTTGGTGCCATGAGGCACGTGTTGCAACTCCAGGCCCAGGAACTGCCTTTCCATCTTGCGCACTTCCGCGAGGTATGCCTCCATGTGCTCGTCCTTCGGCTCGTATACTTTGTTGGAGAAGTTGACGAGAAGCTGCGAGTCCCCCCTGACGGTGAGGCGCTTCACCCCCAGGGCTGCCACAGCTTTTAGGCCAGCTATTAGGCCTTCGTATTCTGCAATGTTGTTGGAGACCTTCTCGCCCTGCTGAAAGCAGAGCTGTACAATGTAGTAGAGCTTGTCTTGAGTGGGCGAGACGAGTACTGCTCCAACCCCCGCGCCCTGGTGCGCGAAGGCCCCATCGAAATACATGACCCAACCGTCGGGCGCCTCACTTCCTGGTGATGTGGACCAGTCCTCGCCTACTCCAAGTGTCGGGGCATCCGTCCATTCCGCCACAAAATCAGCGAGTGCGGCTCCCTTGATGACCCTGGTAGTGCTGAACTCCAACTAGAATGCATGCAGCTCGATGTTCCACTCAGCGACCCTTCCAGCTGAGTTGGGGCTCCTGAGCACTCTCTCCAATGGGTAGGCCGAGACGACCTTGATGGGGTGGCCCTGGAAGTAGTGCTGCAACTTCCGTGAGGCCACCAATAGCGCGGGCAAAAGCTTCTGGGGCATGGGGTATCGCGCCCTTGCATCTCGTAACACCGTGCTAACGAAATACACTAGGTGCTCGACGAGGGCTGGCGCGTTGGTGAGGCTCGTGTCTTGCGGAAGCTGAGATGTCTCCTGAGGTGATGGAACCTCCGACGCTTGATCGCTTGTCAGGACCTTGGCGGCGGCGTCCTGCCGAGCTTGGTCCCCTGTTGATGCCGCTATGGCTCTTGCTGCGCCTTCCTGATCTTGCGTCACCCCGGTTGTAGCTCGGCGTGACGCACCTTTGGCTTGGTGCTCTTCCCGAACCGCCACCAGTGTTGCGCTGGCGGAGTATGGAGTGGCGGCAATGTAGAGTACTAGGGGCTCGAGAGGTCGCGGCGCCACCATTACTGGAGGGCTGGTTAGGTAGCTCTTGAGGTCTTGAAAAGCTCGGTCGGCCTCCGGGGTCCACTCGAACGGGCCCTTCTTCTTCATCAGCTTGAAGAAGGGTAGGGCGCGCTCCCCCTGCTTGGAGATGAAGCGCCCCAATGCAGTCACCCATCCAGCCAGCTTATGCATTTCCTTGAGGGTCTGAGGTGGGCTCATGTCTTCGATGGCCTTGATCTTTTCTGGGTTTGCCTCGATCCCTCTGTGTGATACGAGGAAACCCAGCAGCTTGCTGGAAGGGACACCAAACACGCACTTCTCCGGGTTAAGTCGCAAGTTCACCTGGCGTAGACTCGCGAAGGTCTCCTCAAGATCCTCGATCAAGGTTCTAGCCTCCCGAGATTTTACCACAATGTCGTTGACGTAGGCCTCCGCGTTTCTCCCTAGCTGCCGCCCTAAGGCGATGTGCATCAACCGCTGAAAGGTTGCGCCCGTGTTGCGCAGTCCGAAGGGCATGCAGGTGTAGCAGTACACCCCACACGGGGTCAGAAAGGCTGTCTTCTCTACATCTTCTACCGCCATCTTGATCTAGTGATACCCTGAGAATGCATCCAGGAAGCACAGCAGGTCGCACTCGGAGATGGAGTCAATGATCTGGTTGATGCGTGGGAGCGGGAATGGATCTTGGGGGCAGGCCTTGTTGAGGTTGGTGAAGTCGACGCACATTCGCTCCTTCCCACCTTTCTTCGGCACAATGATGGGGTTCGCTAGCCATTCGGGGTACCGAAGGTTTGAACACTGGGGTGCGCGCGAAGATTTCCTCGCCACTGATCCACGTCCTAACTTGCTAAGATATCAAGAACGAACTCGACGAACTCACAACACAAGGGACACAAGATTTATACTGGTTCGGGCCACCATTGTGGTGTAAACCCTACTCCAGTGTGTGGTGGTGGATTGCCACTTGGGCTGATGATGAACAGTACAAGGGGAAGAATAGCCTCCTGAGGCGAGGTGTTCTTGTGCTTGGTGGACTTGTGTGGGTGAGGATTACTCAAGATGAGATGCCTCCTACTATGGTGGCTATTCCTATTTATAGAGGCCCCGGTCCTCTCCCTAAATATTGAGCGGGAAGGGAGCCAACAACGGCCAATTTGAAAGGGGACAGCTAGTACAACTTATCCTGAAAAAGCGGTCTTCGCCTGCAAAAGGCTCTGGTGGTGACGCCGCCTTGGGCTCCATGGTGACCTCCGTCTTGCCGTCCTGCTGGACTTGGTCTCGTTGCACAGATGTGGAAACCTTTGCTTGATTCCTCGGTACTCCACACCTGCGCTTGCCTCCTTAGCACCAAAGAGGAAACAAGGACGCTGCGCGCGCTGGCGCCCGCCTGGCGCTCGCCTGGTCTCGAACTTCATGGCTCACGTCACGAGAACCTCGCGAGGTTTGCCTTGCCTTGATCTCTCCACCCCTCACGAGCCTGCCTGGCAAGGCCGCTCCTGAGGAGGTCTTGCATCGTCCGCCTCGCGAGGCTTGGCCCCTCGCGAGGGTCTTGAGTGCCTTGTTGATGAAGATGGGTCGTACAGGCCTGCTAGCACAGCCACACCATGGGCCGCAGGCAGGCAAGTCTGGGGACCCCCATTCCTAGGACGCCGACAACCCTTCATTGATAAACACTTATTCAAGTAGGAATTTATTCTTTCCAAAAGTTCTATATCATTTCCCATCAAAAGTATGTCATCCACATATAATATGAAAAATGCTACAGAGCTCCCACTCACTTTCTTGTAAATACATGCTTCTCCATAAGTCTGTATAAACCCAAACGCTTTGATCATTTCTTCAAAGCGAATGTTCCAACTCCGAGATGCTTGCACCAGCCCATATATGGAGCGCTGGAGCTTGCACACCTTGTCAGCATTCTTAGGATTGACAAAACCTTCCGGCTGCATCATATACAATTCTTCCTTAAGGAAACTGTTAAGGAATGCTGTTTTGACATCCATTTGCCAGATCTCATAATCATAGAATGCGGCAATTGCCAACATGATTCGGACGGACTTCAGATTCGCTATGGGTGTGAAGGTCTCATCGTAGTCAACCCCTTGAACTTGTCGATAGCCCTTAGCGACAAGCCGAGCCTTATAGACGGACACATTATCATCCGCGTCAGTCTTCTTCTTAAAGATCCACTTATTCTCTATGGCTTGCCGATCATCGACAAGTCCACCAAAGTCCATACTTTGTTTTCATACATGGATCCTATCTCGAATTTCATGGCTTCAAGCCATTTGTTGGAATCCAGGCCTGCCATCGCTTCTTCATAGTTCGAAGGTTCACCGTTGTCTAAAAACATGATTTCTAGGATAGGGTTGCCGTACCACTCTGGTGCGGAACGTGTCCTCGTGGACCTACGAAGTTCAGTAGCAACTTGACTCTAAGTTTCCTGATCATCATCATTAACTTCCTCTCTAGTCGGTGCAGGCACCACAGAAACATCTTCCTGAGCTGCGCTACTCTACGGTTCAAGAGGGGGTACCTCATCAAGTTCTACTTTCCGCCCACTTACTTCTTTCGAGAGAAACTCTTTCTCCAAAAAGGATCCATTCTTGGCAACAAAGATCTTGCCTTTGAATCTGAGGTAGAAGGTATACCCAATAGTTTCCTTAGGGTATCCCATGAAGACGCACTTTTCCGATTTGGGTTTGAGCTTTTCAGGTTGAAGTTTCTTGACATAAGCATCGCATCCCCAAACTTTTAGAAACGACAGCTTAGGTTTCTTCCCAAACCATATTCATATGGTGTCGTCTCAACGGATTTAGACGGTGCCCTATTTAAAGTGAACGCGACAGTTTTTAAAGCATAACCCCAAAATGATAGCGGTAGATCGGTAAGAGACATCATAGATCGCACCATATCCAATAGAGTGTGATTACGATGTTCGGACACACCATTACGCTGAGGTGTTCCAGGCTGCGTGAGTTGAGAAACAATTCCACATTTCCTTAAGTGCGTGCCAAACTCGTGACTCAAATATTCTCCTCCATGATCTGATCGTAAGAACTTTATTTTCCTGTCACGTTGATTCTCTGCCTTGCTCTGAAATTCCTTGAACTTTTCAAAGGTCTCAAACTTGTGTTTCATTAGGTGGACATACCCATATCTACTTAAGTCATCAGTGAGGGTGAGAACATAACGATAGCCACCGCGAGCGTCAACGCTCATTAGACCGCATACATCAGTATGTATTATTTCCAACAAGTTGGTTGCTCACTCCATTGTTCTGGAGAACGGAGTCTTGGTCAGTTTGCCCATGAGGCATGGTTCGCACGTGTCAAATGATTCATAATCAAGAGACTCCAAAAGTCCATCTGCATGGAGTTTCTTCATGCATTTGACACCATTCTGACCAAGGCGGCAGTGCCACAAGTATGTGGGACTATCATTATCAACCTTACATCTTTTGGCATTCACACTATGAATATGTGTAACATCACGTTTGAGATTCAATAAAAAAACCATTGACCAGCGGGGAATGACCATAAAACATATCTCTCATATAAATAGAACAACCATTATTCTCGGATTTAAATGAGTAGCCATCTTGCATTAAACGACATCCAGATACAATGTTCATGCTCAAAGCTGGCACTAAATAACAATTATTGAGGTTTAAAACTAATCCTGAAGGTAGATGTAGAGGTAGCGTGCCGACGACGATCACATCGACCTTGGAACCATTCCTGACGCGCATCGTCACATCGTCCTTCGCCAGTCTCCGCTTATTCCGCAGCTCCTGTTTTGAGTTACAAATGTGAGCAACGGCACCGGTATCAAATACCCAGGAGCTACTACGAGCGCTGGTAAGGTACACATCAATAACATGTATATCATATATACCTTTGGCATTGCTGGCCTTCTTATCCGCTAAGTACTTGGGGCAGTTCCGCTTCCAGTGACCATTTCCCTTGCAATAAAAGCACTCAGTCTCAGGCTTGGGTCCATTCTTTGGCTTCTTCCTGGCAACTGACTTACCGGGCACGACAACTCCCTTGCCGTCCTTCTTGAAGTTCTTCTTACCCTTGCCTTTCTTGAAACTAGTGGTCTTATTCACCATCAAGACTTGATGTTCCTTTTTGATCTCCACCTCCGCTGATTTCAGCATTGAATATAACTCAGGAATAGACTTCTCCATCCCTTGCATATTGTAGTTCACCAGAAAGCTCTTGTAGCTAGGTGGAAGCGACTGGAGGATTCTGTCAATGACCAAGTCATCTAGAAGATTAACTCCCAGCTGAGACAAGCGGTTGTGCAACCCAGACATTTTGAGTATACGCTCGCTGACAAAAATGTTTTCCTCCATCTTACAACTGTAGAAGTTGTCGGAGACTTCATACCTCTCGACCCGGGCATGAGCTTGGAAAACCATTTTCAGCCCTTGGAACATCTCATATGCTCCGTGTTGCTCAAAATGCTTTTGAAGCCCCGATTCTAAGCTGTAAAGCATGCCGCACTGAACCAGGGAGTAATCATCACTACGCGACTACCATGCGTTCATAACGTCTTGAGTTGCTGGGAAAATGGGTGCGTCACCTAGCGGTGCTTTAAGGACATATGCTTTCTTGGAAGCTATGAGGATGATCCTCAAGTTACGGACCCAGTCCGTATAGTTGCTTCCATCGTCTTTCAGCTTGATTTTCTCTAGGAACGTGTTGAAGTTGAGGGCAGCATTAGCGTGGGCCATTGGATCTACAGGATAGATTGTAAAGACAATTTTAGACTAAGTTCATGATAATTAAGTTCATCTAATAAAATTATTTAATGAACTCCCACTCAGATAGGCATCCCTCTGGTCATCTAAGTGATACATGATCCAAATCGACTAGGCCGTGTCCGATATTCGTGATAATTAAGTTCATCTAATAAAATTATTTAATGAACTCCCACTCAGATAGGCATCCCTCTAGTCATCTATGTGATACATGATCCAAATCGACAAGCCGTGTCCGATCATCACGTGAGACGGATTAGTCATCAATGGTCAACATCTCCATGTTGATCGCATCTACTATATGACTCATGTTCGACCTTTCGGTCTCTCGTGTTCCGAGGCCATGTCTGTACATGCTGGGCTCTTCAAGTCAACCTAAGTGTTTCGCATGTGTAAATCTGGCTTATACCAATTGTATGCGAACGTTAGAATCTATCACACCCGATCATCACGTGGTGCTTCGAAACAACGAACCTTTGCAACGGTGCACACTTTAGGGGGAACACATTTCTTGATATTTTAGTGAGGGATCATCTAATTTATGCTACCTTTGTTCTAAGAAAATAAGATGTGAACATGATAAATATCACATGCAAATCATAAAGTGACATGATATGGCCAATATCGTCTTGTGCCTTTGATCTCCATCTTCGAGGCGCGATATGATCACCATCGTCACCGGCATGACACCATGATCTCCATCACCGTGTCTTCATGAAGTTGTCTCGCCAACTATTACTTCCACTACTATGGCTAACGGTTACCAATAAAGTAAAGTAATTAATTACACGGCGTTTTCATTGACACGCATGTCATACAATAAATTAAGACAACTCGTACGGCTCCTGCCAGTTGTCATACTCATCGACATGCAAGTCGTGATTCCTATTATAAGAACATGATCAATCTCATACATCACATATATAATTCATCACATCCTTTTGGCCATATCACATCACATAGCATACCCTGCAAAAACAAGTTAGACGTCCTCTAATTGTTCTTGCATGTTTTACATGTCTGCTATGGGTTTCTAGCAAGAACGTCTCTTACCTACGCAAAAGCCACAACGGTGATATGCCAATTGCTATTTACCCTTCATAAGGACCCTCTTCATCGAATCTGATCCGACTAAAGTGGGAGAGACAGACACCCGCTAGCCACCTTATGCAACAAGTGCATGTTAGTCGGTGGAACCTGTCTCACGTAAGCGTATGTGTAAGGTCGGTCCGGGCCGCTTCATCCCACAATGCCGCCAAATCAAGATAGGACTAGTAACGGTAAGCAAATTGACCAAATCATCGCCCACAACTACTTGTGTTCTACTCGTGCATAGAATCTACGCATAGACCTAGCTCTGATACCACTGTTGGGGAACGTAGTAATAATTCAAAAATTTCCTACTTGTCACCAATATCAATCTAGGAGATGCTAGCAACGAGAGAGAGGGAGTGCATCTTCATACCCTTGAAGATTGCTAAGCGGAAGCGTTACAAGAACGCGGTTGATGGAGTCGTACTCGCGGCGATTCAAATCGCGGAAGATTCGATCTAGCGCCGAACGGACGGCGCCTCCGCATTCAACACACATATAGCCCGGGAACATCTGCTCCTTCTTGATCCAGCAAGGGGAGAGGAGAAGTTGAGGGAGAACTCCGGCAGCACGACGACATGGAGGGGGGAAGGGCTACGCCAGGGGAAGGGTTCGGCTGCCCGCCCACCCCCACTATTTATAGGGTGAAGGGGAGAGGGGGCCGCCCCCCTAGATGCATCTAGAGGGGGCCGCCCCCCTAGATGCATCTAGAGGGGGCGGCGGCCAAGGGGGTGCTTGCCCCCCAAGTTGGTGGGGGGGCCCGCCCCTAGGGTTTCAACCCTAGGCGCCTTGGGCCCCTTGGGGAGGCGCACCAGCCCACTAGGGGGCTGGTTCCCACTCATATTCAGCGCACTTGGCCCCCCGGGGTAGGTGGCCCCACCCGGTGGACCCCTGATACGTCCATTTTGCATCATGCTTTTATGTTGATAATTATTTCATTATGGGCTGTTATTACACATTATATCACAATATTTATGCCTATTCTCTCTTATTTTACAAGGTTTACATGAAGAGGGAGAATACCGGTAGCTGGAATTCTGGACTAGAAAAGGAGCAAATATTAGAGACCTATTCTACACAACTCCAAAAGTGCTGAAACTTCACGGAGATTATTTTTGGAATATATAAAAAATATTGGGTGAAGAAAGAACCAGAGGGGGGCCACCAGCTAGCCACAAGGGTGGAGGGCGCGTCCCACCCCCTGGGCGCGCCCCCTGGCAGGCCTCCGGTGCCCATCTTCTGCTATATGGTGTCTTTTACCCTGGAAGAAATCATAAGGAAGCTTTCGGGATGAAGCGCCGCCGCCTCGAGGCGGAACCTGGGCAGAACCAATCTAGGGCTCCAGCGGAGCTGTTCTGCCGGGTAAACTTCCCTCCTGGAGGGGGAAATCGAAGCCATCGTCATCACCAACGATCCTCTCATCAAGAGGGGGTCAATCTCCATCAACATCTTCACCAGCACTGTCTCCTCTCAAACCCTAGTTCATCTCTTATATTCGATCTTGGTCCCATAACCTCAGATTGGTACATGTGGGTTGCTAGTAGTGTTGATTACTCCTTATAGTTGATGCTAGTTGGTTTATTCGGTGGAAGATCATATGTTCAGATCCTTAATGATAATTAATACTCCTCTGATTATGATTATTAATATGATTTGTGAGTAGTTACGTTTGTTCCTGAGGACATGGGAGAAGTCTTGTTATAAGTAATCATGTGAATTTGGTATTCGTTCGATATTTCGATGAGATGTATGTTGTCTCTCCTCTAGTGGTTTTATGTGAACGTTGACTACATGACACTTCACCATTATTTGGGCCTAGGGGAAGGCATTGGGAAGTAATAAGTAGATGATGGGTTTCTAGAGTGACAGAAGCTTAAACCCTAGTTTATGCGTTGCTTCGTAAGGGGCTGATTTGGATCCATATGTTTCATGCTATGGTTAGTTTTACCTTAATTCTTCTTTCGTAGTTGCGGATGCTTGCGAGAGGGGTTAATCATAAGTGGGAGGCTTGTCCAAGGAAGGGCAGCACCCAAGCACCGGTCCACCTACATATCAAATTATCAAAGTAACGAACGCGAACCATATGAGCATGATGAAAACTAACTTGACATCAATTCCCGTGTGTCCTAGGGAGCGCTTTGCTTTATATAAGAGTTTGTCCAGGCTTGTCCTTTGCTACAAAAAGGATTGGGCCACCTTACTGCACCTTGTTTACTTCTATTACTTGTTACCCGTTACGATTTATCCTATCACAAAACTATCTGTTATCGGTAATTTCAGTGCTTGCAGAAAATACCTTGCTGAAACCACATGTCATTTCCTTCTGCCCCTCGTTGGGTTCGACACTCTTACTTATCGAAAGGACTACGATAGATCCCCTATACTTGTGGGTCATCAAGACTCTTTTCTGGCGCTGTTGCCGGGGAGTGAAGCGCCTTTGGTAAGTTGAATTTGGTAAGGAAACATTTATATAGTGTGCTGAAATTTACTGTCACTCTATGGAAAATAATCCTTTGAGTGGTTTGTTCGGGGTATATTCACCTCGACCGGAAGCACAATTAGTTACTCCTCAACCTACTGCACCTACTGAAAATATTTATTATGAAATTCCTTCGGGTATGATAGAGAAACTGCTAGCTAATCCTTATGCAGGAGATGGAACATTACATCCCGATATGCCCCTAATCTATGTGGATGAAGTTTGTGGATTTTTTAAGCTTGCAGGTATTCCCGAGGATGTTGTCAAGAAGGTCTTCCCTTTATCTTTGAAGGGAAAGGCATTGACATGGTATAGGCTATTGGATTATATTGGATCGTGGAACTACAACCGATTGAAATTGGAATTTCATCAGAAGTTTTATCCTATACATCTGGTTCATGGTGATCGGAATTATATTTATAATTTTTAGCCTCGTGAAGGAGAAATTATCGCTCAAGATTTGGGGAGGCTTAAGTCAATGGTATATTCATGCCCCAATCATGAGCTCTCAAGAGAAATTATTATTCAAAAAAATTATGCTCGGCTTTCTCGTAATAATCGATCCATGCTCGATACTTCTTGTACTGGTTCCTATATGAAGAAGGATATTGAATTAAAATGGAATTTATTGTAAAGAATTAAATGCAACTCTGAAGATTGGGATCTCGACGAAGGTAAGGAGTCGGGTATAAACCTTAAGTTCGATTGTGTTAAATCTTTTATGGATACCGATGCTTTTCGTGATTTTAGCATTAAATATGGACTTGACTCTGAGATAGTAGCTTCTTTTTGTGAATCTTTTACTACTCATGTTGATCTCCCTAAGGAGAAGTGGTTTAAATATCATCCTCATATTGAAGTTTAAGTAGTGGAACCTATTAAAGTTGAAGAAGAAACTATTACTTATAATGTTGATCCTATTATACCTACTGCTTATATTGAGAAACCACCATTCCATGTTAGAAAAAAGGATCATGCTAAAGCTTCTACTGTGGTTCATAAAAGCAATACTAAAACGCATACACCCTCTGAACAAATTAAATTTGAACCTAGTATTGCTATGGTTAAAGATCTCTTGGTTGATAATATTGACGGGCATGTTATTTATTTTCTGTGATGAAGCTGCTAGAATTGCTAAACCTGATACTAAAGATAAACATAGACCAGTTGTTGGCATGCCTGTTGTTTCTGTTAAAATTGGAGATCATTGTTATCATGGCTTATGTGATGTGGGTGCTAGTGTGAATGCAATTCCTTACACATTATATAAAGAAATTATGAATGATATTGCTCCTGCTGAGATAGAAGATATTGATGTTACTATTAAGCTTGCTAATAGAGAAACTATATCACCAATTGGGATTGTTAGAGATGTTGAAGTCTTGTGTGGGAAGATAAAATATCCTACTGATTTTCTTATTCTTAGTTCCCCACAAGATAATTTTTGTCATATTATATTTGGTAGACCTTTCTTGAATACCGTTAATGCTAAGATAGACTGCGAGAAAGATATTGTTACTGTTGGCTTAGGGGATATGTCTCATGATTTTAATTTCTCTAAATTTCGTAGACAACCCCATGATAAGGAGTTGCCTAGTAAGGATGAAATAATTGGTCTTGCTTCTATTGCCATACCTCCTAATGATCCTTTAGAACAATATTTGCTAGACCATGAAAATGATTTGTTTATGAATGAAAGAAGGGAAATAGATGAAGTATTCTTTAATCAAGGACCTATTTTGAAACACAATTTGCCCGTTGAAATCCTTGGAGATCCTGCTCCACCTAAGGGTGATCCCGTGTTTGAGCTTAAACAATTACCTGATACTCTGAAATATGCTTATCTTGATGAAAAGAAGATATATCCTGTTATTATTAGTGCTAACCTTTCAGAGCATGAAGAAAAGAAATTATTCAAAACTCTTAAGAAGCACCGTGCCGCTATTGGATATACTCTTGACGATCTTAAGGGCATTAGTCCCACTCTATGTTAGCACAATATTAAATTGGAGAAAGATGCTAAACCAGTTGTCAATGGGTGAGTCCTGTTCATTGTGTCCCTAAGAAGGGAGGTATTACTGTTGTTCCTAATGATAAGAATGAATTGATTTCTCAAAGAATTGTTACATGTTATAGAATGGTAATTGATTTTCGCAAATTAAATAAAGCTACTAGAAAAGATCATTACCCTCTACCTTTTATTGATCAAATGCTAGAAAGATTATCCAAACATACACATTTTTGCTTTCTAGATGGTTATTCTGGTTTCTCTCAAATACCTGCGTCAAAAGAGGATCAAGAGAAAACCACTTTTACTTGCCCTTTCGGTACCTTTGCTTACAGACGTATGCCTTTTGGTTTATGCAATGCACCTACTACCTTTCAGAGATGTATGACTGCTATATTCTCTAACTTTTGTGAAAAGATTGTTGAGGTTTTCATGGATGATTTGTCCGTTTACGGAACTTCGTTTGATGATTGCTTAAGCAGCCTTGATCGAGTTTTGTAGAGATGTGAAGAAACTAATCTTGTCTTGAATTGGGAGAAGTGCCACTTTATGGTAAATGAAGGTATTGTCTTGGGGCATAAAATTTCTGAAAGAGGTATTGAAGTTGATAAAGCTAAAGTAGATGCTATTGAAAAGATGCCGTGTCCTAAAGATATCAAAGGTATAAGAAGTTTCCTTGGTCATGTTGGCTTCTATAGGTGGTTTATTAAACACTTCTCTAAAATTTCTAGGCCTCTCACTAATCTCTTGCAAAAAAATGTTCCTTTTGTTTTTGGTGATGATTGTGTAGAAGCATTTGAAATACTTAAGAAAGCCTTGATTTCAACTCCTATTGTTCAGCCACCTGATTGGAACCTACCCTTTGAAATTATGTGTGATGCTAGTGATTATGCTGTTGGTGTTGTTCTAGGACAAAGAGTTGATAAGAAATTAAATGTTATTCAGCATGCTAGTAAAACTCTAGATAGTGCCCAGATAAATTATGCTACCATTGAAAAAGAATTTCTAGCAGTTGTATTTGCATGTGATAAGTTCAGACCATATATTGTTGATTCCAAAGTAACTGTTCATACTGATCATGCTGCTATTAAATATCTTATGGAAAAGAAAGATGCCAAACCTAGACTTATTAGATGGGTTCTCTTGCTACAAGAATTTGATTTACACATTATTGATAGAAAGGGAGCTGAGAACCCTGTCGCAGACAACTTGTCCAGGCTAGAAAATGTTCTTGATGACCCACTACCTATTGATGATAGCTTCCCTGATGAGCAATTAAATGTCATAAATGCCTCTCGTAATACTCCTTGGTATGCTGATTATGCTAATTATATTGTTGCTAAATTTATACCACCTACTTTCACATACCAGCAAAAGAAAAAGTTTTTCTATGTTTAAGACATTACTTCTGGAATCATTCACACCTTTATAAAGAATTAATAGATGGTGTTATTAGAAGTTGTGTACCCGAGCATGAACAGGAACAGATCCTATGCAAGTATCACTCCGAAGCTTACGGAGGACACCACGCTGGAGATAGAACTGCACATAAGGTATTGCAATCCGGTTTCTATTGGCCCACTCTCTTTAAGGATGCCCGTAAGTTTGTCTTGTCTTGTGATGAATGCCAAAGGATTAGTAATATTAGTAGACGTCAGGAAATGCCTATGAATTATTCACTTGTTATTGAACCATTTGATGTTTGGGCCTTTGATTATATGGGACCTTTTCCTTCCTCTAATGGGTATACACATATTTTAGTTGCTGTTGATTACGTTACTAAGAGCATCTCCAACAGCCGCCCAACGCGCGGCCCGCTAAAAACTACTTTGCAGCGCGCCCATCACCTGGTTTGGCGCGGCGGGTAGCGCTGGCTCCAGCAGCCATGCTAAAATGCAGCGCGCGCGCGTAGCTCCAGTAGCGCGCAAAAATACAGCACGCGCGACTCTCGCACAAATAACATATGCGCTCCAAACACAAGAAAAAAGATCAAACACAAACAAAATAAATCAACAATAAATAGTTCAATTTTGTTATACAACTCAAACAAATAGTTTATCGTTCAATACAACAAATAGTTCAACAATACAACACATAGTTCAACAATACAACATCAAACGCACAAATCATGATGCTCTTTGTCGTCAATTCCAAGCCCACCACTTCTCAATGAGATCCTTCTCAAGATCATCATGCGATGCGGGATGTCGAATGGCATGATAGGAGGCAACAAAACGGTCCACCCTTTCAGCCCTCCGCTGCACTCGCACGGTGTCGGGGATATACCCCGCCGCGTAACCCACCGGATGTATGACCCGGCTGGAGCTTGGCGACTCACTAACGACCCACCCGGACCTGGCGGTTTACGGGCAACCCGCCTGAACATTACAACTCATTGGTGACCCAGCGGGTGGGTTGGACGGACGACAAGGCCCAAGGCTCAGTAGGCCAGTTCATGTGATGGTGGGCCAGCTTAAGAGGAAAGGCGTGAGGAATATTTCCCTTACAAGGAATCAAGACCCGGACTTGTATCCGGTTTGTATTAGAAGATAAACTAGTCCTAATCCTGGCAAGACTCCACATGTAACCCACCCCTCCAACTTATATAAGGAGGGGCAGGGCACCCCAAGAAGGGGAGAGATAATCTTGAAGGCTAGACACAACTAGAGGAGAGCCGGTTTATTCGGCGACTCCCTCATGAGCATAATGAGACCTAGCCACAAACAGCATGTAGGGCTATTACCGTATGATGTTTCCCGGGGCCCGAAGCTGTCTAAACCCTTGCCTTGTGTGTTAACCTGCCTCGCATCTCTCGATTCCGATCAACCCCGTTCAGGCTACTACCTAGTTGCGTTGGCCTCACGACAAGTCCTCACACTAGGACATCTGTCGTGACAAATCAATGACAGTTGGTGCCCACCATGGGACTTGCGCGCGGTGGTGTTGAGTTGTTGGAGGGATTTTTCTCAGGGATCGAGAAGTTCGTAGTTTTGGGGTGAAGAAGAGCCGGTCAGAATCTACGTCAATTCCAAGTTCATCGATCAAGATTGAAGAAGTTTGAGTGGCAGCGTAAATTGGATAGAAATCAAAGGTTGTTTCGGCGGCAGAGCACGTCAGCTTTGAGCCGGCCGCGCGGCCCTCACAATCGAGAAGATTTGAGATAAAAAAAGCTAGGGTTCTGTGCGCATTGTCACACTTGACCTGTTGATCCGCTTGTCCGAGCGAGGTCGATTTCCATCAGAACAACCGGTGTGATCCGGTGAGACCGAGACCGTTTCAGAGTATTCCGCTGTTTGAATTGTCGTTTTCTACTGCAAGAGCCGAGGCACGTGCAGCAGGTTACATCCATGGCAGTCGACGTACGCAGATTCGCTTTAAGCCCCGAGGCTGTTACCTTATTGCTATTACTACGCACTGCATCAAAACATCAAATCAGATTGGTATAAAGTACTAGTACGTACTAAGTGGTTGATTTGGTACTCACGTGAAGGTTGAATCAATTGGGACCATGATCTGGGGGAGGACCCGATTGGTCAAACCTCCACGACTTGGAGGAGGACTCGGCCATGGCCGCTAAGTGCCTCTGAGCCGCCCTCGCATTGTACGCCAAAGCCGCCGCTGGCCGGAGTTACTACTACTCGCCTCCGCAAAGTCGCCATGACCCTCCGCGGTCTTCGCTTCTGCTGTAGAGTGTCCCAAGTCGCCTGCATCGGGCCTTTACCGTTGCTGCTTCGCCCTGCGCGGACCTCGCTCCTGCGGCGCTGAGCCGCCCCTACCGGCCTCCGCGCTCTGGCCTCCGCTGCTCCGGTCAGCCGCCTGGTTGAGAGCCGCCGTCTTCGTCACCCGTCGCAGCCGGCACCACTTTTGCAGCCTCAAGCCGTCCCCGCGGACCCGCCGGCCAACTGTTTCCACGGCTGAGCCATCTTTGCTGCTCCGAGCCGCTGTCTACTTCAAATGCCTGCGCTGCGTGATCTGACTCGCCTCCATCGCGGTTAAGCCGCCTTGAGTTGCCCTCGCCTGGCTGAGATACACCACGCTGAGCCGCCTTGCTGGGGACGCCTTGAGCCGCCTCGCTTCTGCTGCAGCCACCCCTCAACCACCGGCTCTGTCACCGCCTAGCCGCCCGAGTGCCCGACCAGGTTGCTGCTCTGGCCGGCTTCGGCGCACCTCGCTGGTTCGCCGCCTCACCTCCGAGGTGAATCGCGCCACTGCCTGCTTTCGCCTCTGTTTCTAAAAAGTCGCCGCGCCTTACTGGCATCACCTCTGGGCCGGTCTTCTCCTCCGTCAAGCTGCTGCGATCACGGCCGGATGCCCCCAAGCCGCCTCTGTTGTAGCACCACAAGCCGCCCTGTGGAAGGGGCCTCTGTCCAAGTCTTGTTAAAAGAGATGGTAATGCACTGGCTCATGGACTAGCAGCACTGGAAAAGATTAAAGGAAATCAGGAACTGATAGAAAATGTGCTTGATGAAATTCGCGAGCTATGGCTTGCTGGTTATGTTCATAACTCTGAGAAAAGTTACTCGGGTTGTTCTTGTGACCCAGAAGGTCTATTCTGAGCCGCTGCGGCCCCCGGCCGTTTCAAGTCGCCATCGGTGTTGCCAGTTCTCCGGTCCCCAGGACCGCCTAGGCGTCTTCACAAGTCAGCGATGCAAGCTGCCCCTGAGCCGGCACTTTTTTTGGCCATGGCCCCGCCTTGTTACAGCTTTGTCTACAAGTGGTATAGGGGCGGCACGTTTTGGTTACAGAGCACTTTTGGGCAAAAGAAATAAGTCAACGGACAGGCCGGCTGAGAAGAGTCGTCGAGGGGATTAATGCAAATATCCTTTGCATGCATACAAGGATCAACTGTATTGAAAAGTTATCTACGGATGCCACTTATGGATTATCAGTCATCCGAACAATCAGGTGATATCCATCTAAGTTTGTTTTATTAGCACATATTGTTTTTGTCAAAGAACGGTTTTTCTTTGCCTTGGTCTGCAATATTATTTATGGAGGGCAATGGTTCACTTCAAGAGCGATGGTCGTGTCATGGATGTATAACTCGCGCCACTATTATCATGCGCTAACATCTGACCGTGCCATGATGCTCAACGAATATATGTGCAAACTGCCGTTTTTACGGCCCAATTTACATCAACATGATGTGGTTGACTCGCCCATCCGCATGACTTACTGTGCCTGCGATTGACTCGCTCGTCCGTGTTGGCTTACAACGCATTGGCCGGCTTATCTGTCTGCTCCCGCAGCCGACTCGGCCATGATCGATTTCAGTTTCACCGTGGTGATCATCAATTCCGTGGTGGATAATTTCTGGCCTAACATATCAGGTGAAATACATCCAGCATATTTTTATATTACATATTGCTTTCTTTAAAAGAGCAATTACTCTGGCTTGCAAGTTCTCTAATGCAGGCCAAGTTGTCTACTGCAAAAGTGACCATTATGTCACTGAGTTTTTTGAATGACTCATACCGGGAGTATATAACAAGCATTGAGAGGATCATCAACTTGTTTCAAGCTTCTGGTTTACATAAAATTCTAGTGTTCCGCTGCTCATCACGGTCAAGTATGGAGGATCTTAAGCCAACTCCTCGAGTTGTCTTATGACTCGGGGGCTACAATGACATGACTCGGCATAATTGGCTGGTTTCAGTTAATTCAAGAACTCCAGATCATTGAAGGGAAGATAACCCTGTCCTGGAGGCTGCTGCCATATTGATGAAAATTTAAAGGCCGTTAGAAAAATTTCCGGCTTAAAATGAAGGATTCCACTTTAAAATCAGGCTCAAGGGAAATCTGTCTCTCACGAAGCTTTGAAGCTCTCAATATCCAGTTTAAACTCTGGTTCAAAAAAGAATCCATCTCTCGCAAGTTCGGGTTCTCAGAAAAATTATTGGTTGCCGAAGAGAACTTGTTGCTATGATGTGTGGTTCAAACATGGGTATCCTGCCTTATTGGCTTATCACATTATTGGTCACTTGGAGGCTTCCTGCTCACTGAGCATAGCTGTGATTACCCTCTTGATCCGACTTACATGCCTTGTTAAAAATTATTTGGTGGCTTCCTGCTCATTGAGCATAGTTATGATTACCCTCTTGATCCAGCTTACATGCCTTGTTAAAAATTATTTGGGGGCTTCCTGCTCATTGAGCATAGTTATGACTACCCTACTGATCCGGCTTGTACGCCTTGATTGCAAATAACTTGGGGGTTTTCCGCCCAAATTGAATTGTTACCAAAGAGAACTTGCTATAATGTGCAGTTCAAACATAGGTAACCTGCCTTGATGGCTTGCTAACAATTATTTGGGGGCTTCCTGCTCATTGAGCATATCTATGACTACCCTATTGGTCCGGCTTATACGCCTGGATTAAAAAATTACTTGGGGGCTTCTTGTTTAATGAAATAGAGCTTTGTTTGTCCCTTGTAATAGGCTTGGACGCCAAGTGTATTCACCAAAAATCCGGGTTATCCTGCCTTTGTCTGCTTGCCACTTCGACCAGGTAATCCTGGAATAACTCGCGGTACTCTTGACAGTGAATCTTATGAAGACCCTATACTTGTCAAAGTTAAAACGACGATTGGTCATGTGAGGCCCGGCTTATAGGTTTGAATAAAGGATTAACTTAGTAGTTGTGCAAGCCCATGAAAAGCACTTGATGATTGAGGCCTGGCCGCCTATGAAAGCCTTGATTTTTTTTGTTATTTTGTTTTTGAACGATGTTTGGGTTCATACCTTTTTGATATATGGTTTAAAAATTGATTCAGGCCATATAGCCTTGATTCTTATAACTCATGTTTGAGTATATCCGGAGTGCTGATAACTCGGCCTGGATTTGGACGATAAGTCGCCAGTATGCTTTGATTGTGTACTTGGAGTTCTGTGCTCTAAGTCTTTGGGCTGTTACCCTTGCTGCATATGGCGTTGTAAGCCGGCAGTATGAACCGATTTCATGTGCCATGTAGCCTTGATTATATGACTCATCATTGAGCATCTTTGGGTCTGATAACCCGCCCTGATAGCGGACGTTAAAGTCGCCAGGATATCTTTGCCTTGAGCAATCAAAATCATGATATTGCATGCCTATGGGTCAATACCCATGACAGATTATAATTATCAAGGCATCACCATGGTATTAATTTACATGTATGTCTTTCAACAATGGTATGAATATTTTGGGTTGGGTAAAACGCCCTGGCTTTGGACGTTAAGTCGCTAGTATATATTTGGATTTCTCCATTGGAATTATGCGCTTATAAATCTTTGGGATGGACACCCTCACTGGATGTGGCGATGTAAGCCGGCAATTTGAGCTAATCTTCCAGGTATATTTTTAAATTGTTGGATGAATATGCGAGGTTTGATAACCCGCCCTGGTTTTGGGCGTTAAGTCGCCAGTATATTTTGGATTGCGCCATTGGAATCATGCGCTTATAAATCATTGGATTGTTACCTTCACGCCAGCAGTATAAATCAATCCTACAGGTATGTTTTCCTGGTTATATGAATATGCGAGGTTTGATAACCCGCCTTGGCTTTTAAATTTAAGTTGCCAGTATGTTTAGGCTTGAATGGCCTTAATGCTAGTCTTTTCCATAATTGCATAAGACTATATTATGTTTGGGTTGTTACCCGCCCTGGCTTTTGACGTTAAGTTGCCAGGGCATATGTTGTTTAAACTCTATGCAGGATTTGTAGAGCTATGACTTGCATAAATGATTAAGTTCAAGCCCATCATCAAAAATTGAAATTGGTGTTTCAAAAGGGTTATCAATTATTGATTTTCACAAAGGCTATAAGCTGTCGGGTTACAAAAATCCCGGAGTACAATGGATGCGCATTAAGTCGCCATTGGCCAAGAGCCGCCGGGTATTGAACTCGGATTTACTTGTCAACCGACAAGGTATTCAAATCTTTTATAGCCAAACTTGGCTCAATTGTCATGATGAAATCGAATGATTGAGGTTTTCATACCGGATTATGTTATTCAAATCTTGAATAGCCAACATGGCTGGATTTTTATTATGGTTATCAATAACTAGTATTATGATTGAGGTTTTCAAAGTCGCTTCAGCGCAATGGCTATTATTTTATCAATGGATATGATTTATTCTAGAATTTAAGAATAGTCCCGAGTTGCTGCAGGCTTACGACCCGGCACTTGGGGGCTACATTATTCAAGTTGAGATTACATCAAATATGCAAGTCCCATGTCCCTGCCAGCATGCACCATGGCACTAGGGGGCTAATGCAAAGTCATTTTTTGCTCGCCTTATTGAAGACCCGACTCATCACATCGTAATGCGCCGGCCCTTGGGGCTACTAATTGCTCATGTCAAAAATTCAAAGTACACAAGCCTTAAATCCATTATATTGAAGGGTCCATTACTCAGTTGGTAGAGCACAAGGCTCTTAACCTTGTGGTCGTGGATTCAAGCCCTATGATGGAGGCTACATCATATGATGTTATTTTCAATGAAGTATATATAAAGTCCCATCTCAGTATTGTCTTACTGAGCCGGCCCTTTGGGGCTACACGATGCTGTTCAAGTCTACATGGTCGCATCTACAAAGTCCCTGCTCATTATTGCATAATGACCCGGCCCTTGGGGGCAACACTGGATGAAGTTTTTATGAGCATAAGGCAATTACAAGTCCCAGGTTGCTGCAAGCATGACAACCCGGCACTTGGGGGCTACATATGTGGAATATTCTGTTTTGACTAAGGATTGAGATGAACAACCTGGATTTCTTCAAGGTTGCTACATTTATATTGAAGCAAGTCTTAAGTTGTTACTACGCTCCCTTCTTAAGACTTGGGGGCTACAAGTGATACGCATATAAGGGAGGTACGCTTTCAAGCTTAATGTTAGCAACAGTTATGACCCGGTGCCATCAATATTGACAAACTGACAATTTTGGCAATGATAAACCGGCAAGGACTACATCTTCAAGGCGGCTGAATATCAGTTGAATATTTCAAGACTAATATTTTTGTCAAATCAGAGCATTGAAGGCCGACTCAAACGAATTATTCTTCACAATATTTCTCTGTGAGAAACCAATGTCAGCAAATTGGTTATGAGGCTGACCTATTGACCCGGACTTTCCAGAAGAAGGAAATGACAAGTACTTAAGGATGATCAGGTGCCGGTTCAGAAAAACATTAACCCGGAGCACAACCTGTCAAATTTGTTCTTGTGTTTATTTTGTAGCATAAGTTTACCATGGATAAATCCGAGCTAAACTAGGGGGCTAATGTCGGGGATATACTCCGCGGTGTAACCCGCCAGATGTATGACCCGGGTAGAGCTTGGCGACTCACTAACGACCCACACGGACCTGGCGGTTTACGGGCAATCCGCCTGAACATTGCAACTCATTGGTGACCCGACGGGTGGGTCGGACGGACGACAAGGCCGAAGGCTCAGTAGGCCGCACTGGTACGTGTCGGTGCTATACAAACGGTTTTTAACCCCTTTCCGTGACGGCATTTGGAACCGTCGCCAAGTGAGTGTGCGTGATAGGGGTGTCCTTCCCACACGACCCAGAAACCGTCGGGGATATGCCCTCCTGGCACACACGCTAGGCAAAATGAGGTCGTGTGCGACCGGTGAGCGCTCAAATACGGAAATACGTATGGTAGAGCCAAAAAAATACAATTATACAGGCGAAATTGTTTCCGGTCGCAAGTACATCCCACACAGTCAGTCCCCGCTAAACGTTCCGTTCGTATGTACATCCCACACAGTGGCTCCAAGGAAAACGTTTCCGTTCACAGGTACATCAGACATAATTTTTCCCGTTAAATCGTTTGTGATAGCGTTGCCATTGCACACGATATTAATAATTTTATCGTTTGCGTTATTGAATGCATCACACACGGTGCGTAGAAGAAACTGTGTGACAAAGGCTGTCCATCACACACAGTTTTTATGTGGTAAACGTTTGCGCAAGGTGGCCTAACGCAAACAGTTTTCAAGAGAAAGTCGTGTGTGCAGTGGAGATTGATCGCACACGTAGTGGATCCTAGAAACGTTTCTGGTCTCCACGTATATCGCAGACGTTTCGCTTTCGCAAACCATGTGCAGTGTAATCCCTAATTTAAAAATCACATGCTTTGAATTTGAAAGTAGGCAATCACTTATTTCATATCCAACCATGTTTATTACAAATATATGTTCAACCACGAATGCATAATTCGATGCACAGGTACATATACCGAAGAACTACGGAAGCACCAAGTAAAGAATGATGAACCACACTTGTACAAAAGACTGTAAAGAGAGAGGCGAAAGACATTCTGGTTGCTGGAGAAGGTGAAGCGGAATGCCCATATTATGCCCTCCCCATGCGTAATGCGCGCATGACTCTAGGCCAACCCCTTGTGATGGTTGCCTGTCCATCCTTCACTATCTTCATTAGGACTTCTCGATGCTCATTGTAGTCTGGATGAAATACTTTAACCTTCATTGCATGTCCACCAATCATGTACTTTGAAAGGTAATCTTGAGTGAACTGCTTCTGGAACCACTAGGAATGAAAAAGATTCAGACATTGTTGTCTAACAACTCATTATGGGAAGTAAAAAGAGAAGGCTGCAGAGTTTGTAGTTACCATCCTACAACTCACTGTTGTGTTGGATAGAGCATAAACAAATAATTTGCTTGCCACCATTCGTATCTTTTTGCTAATAATCCTTATCAGTTTCCTCAGTTGATGCTTGTTCATCAATATCTCATTGCCCCATACGCAAAAAGGGTCGATGCATGGATCCTTGCCAAGGGCATATGTACCTACAAGCAACAAGTCAATATTAGAAGCTAACTAGTGTCCAGGCCTGGATATATGTGCACTACATTATGGAACGACGGGGGAGTACAAGCCGAGGGATGAAGCTAACCTCGGCGGAAAATGGTGGCCACTCCCGTTGTTGTCCTGCATCAGTAGTGAAAAGGCATGATAAGTACAACAACCTTAACATCAAACAAATATAGCAAAGGTAAACAACATCATCTCGAAATGATAGCTTGAATGTGTTAGTTTCAGCATGCTGTTAAAGCGGACATAAAATGGAAGGCAATGTTACCAACAGCAGGCTTAACAGCCATCAAATATTGTACTTCAAACGGGTATTGTTGAAAATGAATAGAACGTAGGTAATGCTTAAACATCACACTGGATAAATGTGTAAAACTGAAATAAAGGGCATGTGTTAACTACACCAAGAATAACTAGAACCAAATATAGCCGTTCAAACTGGTATTGATGTAGTCGAGCAGCACAGTTCTGATAATGAACAACACATTGTGAATGACTGAAATAAACAAGGCATAAATGACCAGTATAACAATCAAATATAGCCATTGAAAACTGGACAGAGTCTCACTGCAACCAACCTAACAAGCAAACACAGATAAACAGGGCATATGCTTGAAAACTGGACAAATGCTCACTGCAACCAACCTAACAAGCAGATAAAGATAAACAAGGCATCTGCTTGATAACTGGACAAATGCTAAAAAACAACCTAACAACCAAATACAGATAAACAAGGCATCTGCTTGATAACTGGACAAATGCTAAAAAAAAGCAACCTAACAACCAAATACAAATAAACAAGGCATCTGCTTGATAACTGGACAAATGCTCACAGCAACCAAACTAAGAACCAAATACAGATAAACAAGGCATCTGCTCGATAACTGAAAAAAAATGCTCACTCCAACCAACCTAACAACCAAATATAGATAAACAAGGCATCTACTCACTATAAACAACCAAATATAGCCATTCGTGAAACTGAAGTGGACAATTCATACTTAAACATCACATAGACCTATTGAACAATACATTTTTGCATAACTGAAATAATTAAACATGACACAGTTAAAGCACCGCACGGCAAATGCTACTATAACAAAGGGTACGGGTTGGCAAGCTAGAAAAGGTAAGACTTGCTGATAGAATGTTTCCTCACATTTCATGGACGGGATCCTTCTAGTTGGAAGAGCATAGACCCATGGTGTGCTCTCTGATGTCATAGATGGGCCGTTTCACCTTGGAAGAACCTTCGTGGGTGCCCTCCTCGTGGTCGTGGTCAATGAGATCTGACTTGGCAATTGAGGATCCCAAGCCGCCGCCGTAGAACGTGTCCTTCAGAAATGACAAAATGGGCTCGATGGCGTATAAAGCTCGCAAATCCTTGACCGCTTGGCGGAGGAGATCAGCGGCAGGGCCGTCGAAGAGATCGATGGCGGTTGAACCAGAGGGGTTGGGGATGGACCACTTAACCTGTGACATGGCCTGCGTGAAGCCGTCGGTGAGGACGAGCTTGATGTCGTAGCCAGCTTTCCCGAGATATAGTAATACGCTAGCCCGCTGACATGAAGCCTTCGGCATGGCAACGTAGTCAACGCCTTCACCGGCTTCCGCGGCAACGTGTAGCTCCGGGATCGACAGGTCGGGGCGAACGGCGGCCACCTCGCCAACGTCCGCTGGAGAGGCCATGATAAACCTCTTCTTGGCCGAACGCTCGTCGGGCTCCCTGGGATACGTGGTTGAGCGTAGGCTGCGACATTCTGGAGCAGGGGATGTGGATCTGGCAGGGAGGGACACCGCAGGACTCATCTAAAAACTCAGGGGAGTGGGACGACGGGATGGGAATCGTCGGGTAACCTGAACTTTATTATGTAAGCTAGGAGGAACGGGCAGACCAGCAGGGGTTGGCGGCGGTGCCCGCGGCGGCCGCAAGCTAGGGTTCGAGGGGGGAGGGGGCGGATTGGGGACTGTGCAGGGGGGTTGGTGTTTCAGGATACGCCGCGGCTACTGAAAATTTTAGTAGTGGTGGGTGGAGATGGTGGTGGACGAGGGAGGGTGACAGTTCAAATGCCTCGGCTACTGCAATTTTACTATAAGGTCGGTGCTGGAGGAGTGTGGGCGACGGTTGAAGTACGACGGCTACTAAAATTTGGGTAAAGGAATTGATGCAGGGCGGGCGTGCCCAAGATCGCGCACGGTCCAATAACAATATGCATGTATGATAATAAGGAAAAGTGGCGCGGATCTGCCGATTTTTGCAGCGCTCAAGGCGGGTAGTTTGTTTTTATATTTCTAGCTAGCTGGTCTATCGCACATGGTTTGTCCTAATTTCCAAATAAACTTACCCGCCTTTAGCTTGCACAGGTGGTGGTCTGTGATGTTCAAAATTCCAATGCACAACTTTGACCGCGCGGGCCCACGGTTGGGCGCGTCGTTCAAGATCGATGAGAGGGGCCAGAAGTCAAGAACCACCTGAAAGTGGCCAAATATATGTACGAATATTGGGGATGTTTAAAACTTTAAATACACAATGCATAACTTTGGTGGCACCTGCCTCGCAAACCCGAAAGCGCCCTAACAACCACCTAGCTAGGATATATATAATGACATAATGTCGTACCTAGCTAGGATGCTTGGCCGACCACCTCCCACTTCGTGTCAGCGGGGCGGGTTCATGTAATGATTGATATATACTTTGGTCATACATGCATGTCGCCATGACCTGCCATAAGACGAACCAATGAATCTATCGTTTGGTCAAATGACAGTTGCTGTTGTCGATAAACCGCTTGGGCCAATAGATTGAACCATCATAAAAATCGCACGAGAGGGACCACAAAACCAGCACCTCTTGCATGCGGCCCAAAACGATGTACGTTGGGAAGGGGTGATGTGTGTTTTCAATATAGAATAATGTACAATTTAGATGTGGTGCCTACCTCTCGATACAGACAACAACCATTAAGGCAAGGTAGTTAAGGACGAGATACGCAGGGTTTGATGTAGGTCGAACCCAGCAATCCGAGCATCTGGGAGGGAATCCTGACAACGCATGAGATCGAGCTTTGGTTGACCGACATTTGACGGTGACCGGCCCTAACACGAACTAGGAGGAATCCATTCATGGCCAACACATACCCCTCATTATTGGTCAAAGGGATTATATGCGTGCCGTCACAAAAAAATCTA
>NC_057802.1:447206224-447245334 GCF_018294505.1 Triticum aestivum | reverse complement strand
AACTTTGTTTTGTCTAGCATGGGACACACACACACATATACATCTATACACCTATATAGTGTGCGAATAACTTTGAAAGTTGGTCGTTGGATGAAGCCAATCCGACGGTTTAGAGATGGCAAATCCGAGCACTACTGGCCGTTGGATATCATCTACATTCCACCAGATTCTGCCACATGTACAATCTAGAAGACTCCATGGTTGAACTTAAGCATAATGCGCAAACTTCAAAACACAAGCACTTCTCCTTTGTTCTCTAAAATCTTCCATATCTTAATTGCCCAAACTTTTTTTTCTAAATGAATTGTCACTTTTTGTTTTTACCTTTACAATGCACAATTCCATGAATCTTAAAATAGATTTTTTTATAAAACTAATTGATTTTGGATGAGATGAACTATAAGAATTAAACGAATATCTACATCATGCATATATGACTCAAAGCTTACATGCTATAGTGTGGTATTTATTCATAATTTGGTTACCAAATCTCATGCGTGCAATGCACGTGTACCTTACTAGTATCAATAGGAAGCCATCATGGTTAAACCCTTCTCGTTGTTGGGTCAAAGGGGTAGATTATGTGGGGCCCCCCTAATTGTCGGTAAAGGATAGTATATATACCTCGGGGAGCGCACAGATATGTGCCGCGTCTATGAGCCGCACAAGGGAGACATGCTCAAGAAGAACACCCTTCCCCCTATACCCTGCATGCAACCTGAAAAAGGTTTATATAATCGCCATGACAGGTCAAGTCAATCATTCTTTAATCTTTTAGAGGAAAAAATAACCCGTAAAAACATAGTAGGTTTATATAATCGCCATGACAGGTCAAGTCAATCATTTTTTAAAATTTTAGAGCAATAAATAACCCATAAAACATAGTCTACAAATTATTCAATGATAGCCTATTGTGAAATGATAGGGAGAAGAGGCGGGAAACCGATGAGAGGAGTGGCGAGAAATGATAGCCTGTTTTGAATGAAAACCTAGTAGAGAAGGAAGCGTGAGCTACACGACACATGCGCACAGTGCTTACCCATGTACTGCATGTGCTGTCGAAAGGGCCCAGGGTTGCCGTTCGATTTGGGAGCATCCAACAGTGCACACATACGATCCGTGGGGTTTGGGTTCTGGCCAATCAGAATGCATGACTCAGATCACGCGCGTAGCAAGGGGGGGGAGAATATCATACGGAAACCAACATTCGGTGGAAACCGGTGAAAACCATGAGAAAAAGATGTTTTGAAGTTTCAAATTTTTTTGAAAAAAATGCAGGATGTTAAGAGGATGATGTTTTATTGCCACACAAAATTTCAAGTTGAAACACATTACGAGATGTGAGCTATGAAAAAGACAAAATCAGCGTTGAATAGTGCCGAATAGTAATGTCACTATTCATGGCTAAATTTGCCTTCTCACATATCGTAATGTTTTTCAACTTGAAATTTTGTGTCGCAATAAATCATCACCTTCTTAACATCCCACATTTTTTCAGATTTTTATGAAACTTTAAAATATGGTTTCCACGATGTTTTCATTGAATATCAGCTTTCGTGAGTGAACCGTGTGCTATTTGAAAACATTTCATGAGAAGAATCTCGGGTTTTAAATCCCCATAAATCCAAAACTAAGCCGAAAATCATGAAACCTGGCATGGTGTCACGACATGGCACTTATATGTCAAGGAAATTTTTTCGTCCATTGTGGCGCAAGTTTTCTTACAAGCCTCTTACAAACCGGAGCTTCTCTCAAAGAAGCCTCGTGGTTCTAATAGGGAAACGTGCCCCCTTGTGGGCGAAACGTAATCACTGCCTCTTTTCGCCTTGTATTTTCTTCTACGGGCAACATGGAACGACATGATATCCATGTTGAAATTTAAACTTATTCAGGGTTCGTTTGGCCTTTTTATACACTAATTGAGTTTCCTAGGCATTTAATGTCCATAATTCAAATCGGAACTACAAATACATGCTCCAGTTCACCAAAATGGCTAGAAAAATTATACATGTGTCCTTGGGTGCATGTTTAGGTCCCATGCCAGTAATGGGAACGAATTACAACCGTACCGGTGTCATGGCTCGTCCTCAAACATTTTAAATCTCGGTTTTTAAGTCCCCATAAATTCTAAACTCACCAGAAAGTCATCAAAGGTGGCATGGTGTCACGTCATGGCACATATATGTCGTGGTAAAACATTTTCCAATTTGGGCCAAGCTTTATTACAAACCTCTTACAAAACCGGAGCTTCTCTCAAAGAAGCCTCATGGTTCCGATAGGGAAACGTGTTCCCCTTGTGGGCAAAACGTAATCACTGCCTCTTTTCGCCTTGTATTTTCTTCCACGGGCAACATGGAATGACATGATATTCGTGCTGAAATTTAAACTTATTCAGGGTTCGTTTGGCCTTTTTATACACTAATTGAGTTTCCTAGGCATTTAATGTCCATAATTCAAATCTGAACTACAAATACATGCTCTAGTTCACCAAAATGGCTAGAAAAATTATACATGTGTCCTTGGGTGCATGTTTAGGTCTCATGCCAGGAATGGGAACGAATTACAACCGTACCGGTGTCATGGCTCGTCCTCAAACAATTCAAATCTCGGTTTTTAAGTCCCCATAAATCCTAAACTCACTAGAAAGTCATCAAAGGTGGCATGGTGTCACGTCATGGCACATATATGTCGTGGTAAAACATTGTCCAATTTGGGCCAAGCTTTATTACAAACCTCTTACAAAACCGGAGCTTCTCTCAAAGATGCCTCGTGGTTCCGATAGGGAAACGTGTTCCCCTTGTGGGCGAAATGTAATCATGGCCTCTTTTCGCCTTGTATTTTCTTCCACGGGCAACATGGAATGACATGATATCCGTGCTGAAATTTAAACTTATTCAGGGTTCGTTTGGCCTTTTTATACACTAATTGAGTTTCCTAGGCATTTAATGTCCATAATTCAAATCTGAACTACAAATACATGCTCTAGTTCACCAAAATGGCTAGAAAAATTATACATGTGTCCTTGGGTGCATGTTTAGGTCTCATGCCAGGAATGGGAACGAATTACAACCGTACCGGTGTCATGGCTCGTCCTCAAACAATTCAAATCTCGGTTTTTAAGTCCCCATAAATCCTAAACTCACCAGAAAGTCATCAAAGGTGGCATGGTGTCACGTCATGGCACATATATGTCGTGGTAAAAACATTGCCAATTTGGGCCAAGCTTTATTACAAACCTCTTACAAACTGGATCCTGTCGCAAGAACCCTCGTGGTTTCGATAGGGAAACGTGTCCCCTTGTGGGCCAAACGATAATCACTCCCTCTTCTAGCCTCATATTTTCTTCTACACGCGACACGGAACAACTGGAGATTCGCGCTGAACTTTGAAATTATTCAGGGTTCGTTTGACCTTTTTTATTCATTAATTGAGTTTTCTAATGTCCATAATTCAAATCCCAACTACAAATACATGCTCCAGTGCACCAAAATGGCTAGAAAAAACGTACATGTTTCCTTGGGGTGCATGTTTAGGTCCCATGGAACGAATGGGAACGAATTCAACTGTCTCGCCGTCCTGGCTTGGCCACAAATATTGCGAATCTCGGTTTTTAAATCTCTGTATATCCAAAACTCACCAAGAAATCATGAAACTTGGCATGGTGTCACTACATGGTACATATAATTGTCCAATTTGGGCGAAGCTATATTACAAGCCTTTTACAAATCGGAGCCTGTCGCAACCCTCGTGGTTCCGGTAGGGAAACATGCCCCTCTTGTGGGCGAAACGATAATCGCTGCCTCTTCTCGCCTTGAACTTTGTTTTCTACAGGCAACATAGAATAACAGGAGTGTCGGGCTGAAATTTGAAACTGTTCAAGGTTTGTTTGGCCAATGTATATATATTACTAATTACTAAGTTTTTTCTATGCATATAATGTAGTCCAGAATTTAAATTTGAACTACAACCACATGCTCCAGTGAAGCAAAATGGGTGGAAAATCGTACATGTGTCATTGGGTGCATGTTTAGGTCTCATTTAAGGAATGGGAATGAATTACAAACTTGTCGTCATCCTGAAACATTGAGAATCTCGGTTTTTAAATCCTAGTAAATCAAAAAGTCACCCAAAAAACATGAAACTTGGCATGGTTTCATGACATGGCACATATATGCCATGGTAAAAAAATAGTCCAGTTTGAGAAGAAGCGCACACATTAGTAGCCAACGAAGTGCTTTTTGAAACAAAAAGCTGACACATTAATATCGCAAACGGTTGTATTATATTAACCGTGTCAAAATTTAACCATACTCGGTGGCGTGCGTGTAGCTGTTTGATTAGATGCGACGAGCGCGAGAAGTCCGCTGTGCAGGCTCGACGGGGCGCGTGCGAGCAGTCCACCGTGCAGGCTCGACGGGACGCGTGCATCCTGTCCACCTCGCAGGCTCGACGGGACACATGCGAGCAGCAAGGCCGCCCATGCTCACCGGGATGTGAGCTCTTTGACCTCCATGCACCAGCCGCCGCCCGCCTCGCTCACAACTTCTCCATTAATGGGTTAATTAAAGCACATGGACGGAGGGTGTTTGCTTGTGATCCCATGACAACATTTGCTTTGCTCGTGTTTTCAAATCGTATTCCGCCCTAATTTAAATTTCCACATAGGGCAACGGATAATACGACCACAAATAAAATGGCAACGGATAATACGACGACAAATTTACAATGGTGCAGATAATAATTGTCTTACATATTCTGGATAATTTAAAATGCCACATGCGGCAAAGCCCGGAAGACACGGGGGCAAGAGAAGAAGGAAATTGCAGACAACGATCTGGGTCGCTACTATCTCTACTCGTCGATGGATCGCCGGGCGGCGAAATCCTCTAGCTCCTTCCTCAATTCCTCACAACTTTGCTTGAAAGTAGCCACGGATTCCACCACCTCCTGCTTGTGCTCGATCCGGAGCTTCCTCAAGCCACCCATCAGTTCCTCGACGACCGCTTTCAACGTCATCTCCGTGGCACTGCTCTGCTCATGCAGCATCTTCCAGTCGGCGGCCTCCTCCTCCTTCTCGGCGACCAACTTGAGGAGCTTCGCATTGTCACCCATGAGTTGCTCGATGAGGCCGGTCGCCTTGTCAACCGAGGCATCACTGATCTTGAGCAGCTTGATCAAGCCGTCGACCAGCTCCTGCTGCGTAGTGACGCCAGCGAGAATGTCATCGTCGCTGGCGAAGGACTTCAGGAACGCCGGCTCGTCGCGATGGCTGACGCAGCGAATGCGCTTGTGAGAGCCCTCACGTGCCTGTGAGATCCCTCGCGTGCCCGTGAGAGCTCGTTCGAGGGCTCCGCGGCGCGCCGGGACATCTCTGCTACAGCAGCGGCTTCGCGACGGGACCTCTCTAGTGCTTCCGCGGACTTGGTCTTTGCTGCCTGGTTATATGTCCAGTCTAAACTCCTCCTACCGGTCATGGCGGAATGACTTGACAGAAAAAACCAGTTTTGTGGGTGATGAGGAGAGGAACTGTGAAGTAATTTTCGAGTGGTTGGTTTTTATAGCCCGGTGCTATGTGTGAACACATATTAGTTTGATAGGTATGAACAGATTTGCAATTACTTATTGTGTTGTAATTAGCAATGTGACGAGAAACAAGGTCAAAATTTATTGATGGCAGAAGGTTGACCACGTGGTTGCTTGCCGTTGAGGCGGCCACGGCGCGCTCCGCTCTGGCGTCCCTGCGCGCGCTCTGCTCGCAGTTGAGGCAAAGTTACAATGGCAATGTTTAAGAATTCTTAATAATTGTCTTACATATTCAGGATAATTTAAAATGCCAAATGCGGCAAGGCCCAGAACACTCACGACTTACATATGCATACAATTATAATAAAATATAAGCTAAACGGCTGAGCTGGTGGCCTTCCGACGATGGTCTTCTCGGACTCCATGATCAGCATAGCACCTTTGGGGCCGTTCACTCCAAGTGTCCCGACCCGCCTCCGCCTACGGAGCTGCTGGCGCTGGGAGGCTCTTGGGGCTGCTGGACCTGTTCCAGAAGAGCTTGACAACGTGCAATCACGCGCATGACAACTCCGCGGAACCGCTCCATTTCCATGTCTCTGGCCTGGTAGCAAATTCCGTCGATCACCTGCATCCTCAAGATATCACGTTGGCGATGTTCTACTTTGTCGGGGACGTCAACTCTGCCAAGGATGCGCTCGAGCCTGGACGCCACATCATCGGGATCGAGGTTGACACGCCCGTCGCGGGCAATGATGAAGCCGCAGGCTGCCTTTGTCTTGACTGAACCGCAGAGGTCCTCTGCCCATTCCTTGCGAGGCATCAGGCTCTCGATGAGCACTGGTGACGGCGGCTCCTCCGGTGGGTCGTTGATCATGCCGCCGAGCAGCTCTAGATCTTTTGCACGATGGATGGCAAACTGCTCATCACACCTCCTCTGCAATATGTCGATTGTGCTCCCAAGGACTGTGACGCCGATATCGCTGCCGATGGGCCATGGTGCCTGCACCGGCCGATGAAGCTCTTGCTCCCCGACCTGCTCCGGCTTGTTCTCCTCGCCGAAGATGTAACGCAGGTAGGCGTCGACGTTGAAGCTTTGGTCGTTGCCTGGCATGCTTGGAATAACTAATGGTAGATGGGTGAGGACTAGATCTTCGTAGAGTGTCGCGGCGGTGTGTTGCCGCCTGGGTTATATGCAGCAAGCCGTTAGCTGGTGGCGGGAAACCGGTGAGGGAATAGGCGTGGATTTTACAATTCACCCATGTGGAGCGCGGGAAGCATTCGCTGGAGCGCGGGAAGACTAAGTGGGGCACACACACAACCCGAATACCGTATCCGGTGCCACGTGTTATTTATCACACAAATGTTAACATAAGGAAACATATGTGTAACTTACCAATCATTGCACATGAGTACTCGCAGACGCATCGTGTGTGATACTCCTAGCCACCGCAAGCAACTAGTTTGCATTTTTCAAAGTTTTTTGTACACACAGAATCGCACACGAACTAACTGTATTAATCATCTGTGTTGTAATTTCTCATCACAAACAGTTCATCCGAGTCGACTGTTTGCCACGTATCAGACACATCTTGTTAAGTTGAACCGTTTCTATTGCGTTCACTAATCGAAAACAGTTCGTCCGAGTGAACCGTATGCCCTATATCACACACACCTTGATCTGGCTAACCGTTTATGTTGCACTCCCTAATAGCAAACAGTTCATCGAAGCGAACTATATGCCGTATATCGCACACACATTGATATGGCTGCCCGTTTCTGTTGTTCTGCCTCATTGCAAACAGTTCGAACAGGTTAACCGTTTGCCCTGAATCGCACACGCAACTAAAATCTGAACCGTGTTTGATGGCTCCGCCATCGCCAATGTTTTGCACCTTTTTGACAGTTTTTTACATCCCTGTTTGTGATTAATGCATCACACACAGTTTCGTCAAAGGGTCTCCGATCGTAGTGTCGTGTTAGCAGCATCCTGCAGTAGTGTCGGTTCATGTGATGGTGGGTCGGCTTAAGAGGAAAGGCATGAGGAATATTTCCCTTGCAAGGAATCAAGACCTAGACTTGTATCTGGTTTGTATTAGAAGATAAACTAGTCCTAATCCTGGTAGGACTCCACATGTAACCCGCCCCTCCAACTTATATAAGGAGGGGCAGGGCACCCCAAGAAGGGGGAGAGATAATCTTAAAGGCTAGACACAACTAGAGGAGAGCCGGTTTATTCGGTGACTCCCTCATGAGCATAATGAGACCTAGCCACAAACAGCATGTAGGGCTATTACCGGGTGATGTTTCCTGGGGGCCGAAGCTGTCTAAACCCTTGCCTTGTGTGTTAGCCTGCCTCGCATCTCTCGATTCCGATCAACCCCGTTCAGGCTACTACCTAATTGCGTTGGCCTCACGACAAGTCCTCACACTAGGACATCTGCCGTGACAAATCAATGACACACGGGATGTCCCAAGAGCTCATACTAAGAGTAGTCTACATCTTGGCCACGCTCATTCTCGATGATCATGTTGTGCATGATCACACAAGCGTGCATGATGTACCAAAGCATCTTTTGATCCCAAAATCTAGCCGGTCCTCTCACAATAGCAAATTGGGCTTGCAAAATCCCAAAAGATCTCTCCACATCTTTTCTAGCCGCCGCGTGAGCATTGTGGAAATCAAGATTTTTCTTCTTCTGGGTTTTTCAACGGCTTCACAAATGTCAGCCACTTTGGGTAGATGCCATCCGCAAGATAGTAGCCATAGTTGTATGTACGACCATTTGCTACAAACGACACCAGTGGCAGTTCACCATTTGTAATCTTATTCATCAGTGGTGACCGGTAGACAACGTTGATGTCATTCAAAGATCCGGGCATTCCAAAAAAAAGCATGCCAAATCCAAGTCTCTTGACCGGCCACCGCTTCAAGGATTATAGTGGAACCCTTTTTTTGGCCGTGGAATTGCTCATGCCATGCCTTTGGACAATTCTTCCAACTCCAATGCATGCAATCTATTGAGCCAAGCATACATGGGAAGCCGCGAGCTTTGTTCATCTCCAATAGCCTTGCGGCGTCTTCAACATTGGGAAACCTCAAATACTCCTAGCCAAACACTTGCACAATTCCGACTGCGAAGCGCTTGACACACATGATGGCTTGGCTCTCACCCATGGCCAAGTGATCATCAACTAGATCAGCCGGGATACCGTATGCCAACATACGCAAAGCGGCTGTCACCTTCTGAAAGGTGCTATGCCCGAGCTCTCCGGCGACATTCCTCCTTTGCTGAAAAAAACCGGTCATGGCTTGCTAGTTTCTCTGCAATGCGCCTGAACAACTCGGTGCTCATCCTAAACCAGCGACGAAAGTACGACTCCGGGTATGTGGGATTCTCCACAAAATAGTGCCTCATCAATCCGTTGTGGGCATCGATCCTATCCCTCCAAATTTTCCGCCGACCCAAAACCGAACCACCGTGCTTTGGTTTTTTATTGATGTGCATAGCTAGGATCATTGCAAGATCCTCCTCCTCTTCCATATCAAATTCTTCTTTGGAAGAATCATACGAAGAACTCATCTACAATGTTCAATATAAACTAGGCTATAAAAACTACAATCAACATGCACCAAATTCATGTAAAAACTGTGAAGCCTGAGCAATACATACCTTGCGGGCATTTTGTCGAACAACTTGCAGGCGCCGAGTGGCAGAGCGGCCGGGCGCTGTTCGCCGGAGGACTACCGCGCGCGACGGGCGGCGGTGACTAGAGGGAGACGTAGGAAGCCGCCGTGGTGCGGGGATAGTCCGGGGAAGCGCCGGAACGATCGCCGAAATAAATGGGGTGGCGCGGGCGACGGCGGCGCCGCGGCTGGATGGGTTAGGTGCAGTTGCGAGCGAGCGCTCGAGAGTCTAGCGCGCGGGAGCGGGCGCAGCAAATAAGCGGCGCGCGATGGCATTTCGGCCCGCGCGCTGAACTAGATATGCCGCTCGCGCGGTTTTTGCGCCTCCGCTGGAGCGCCCGGAGCGGTAGCGCGCGCAAAAAACACTGATTTTTCAGCGCAACGCTTATATAGCGCGGCTGTTGGAGATGCTCTAAGTGGGTAGAAGCTATTCCAACTAGTAGTGTTGATCATAACACTTCTATTAAGATTGTTAAAGAAGTTATTTTTCCGAGATTTGGAGTCCCTAGATATATAATGACTGATGGTGGTTCACATTTTATTCATGGTGCTTTTCGTAAAATGCTTGCCAAGTATGATGTTAATCATAGAATTCATCTCCATATCATCCCCAGTCTAGTGGTCAAGTAGAATTGAGTAGTAGAGAGATTAAATTAATTTTGCAAAAGACTGTTAATAGATCTAGAAAGAATTGGTCTAAGAAACTTTATGATGCTTTGTGGGCTTACATAATTGCTTATAAGAATCCTATGGGCGTGTCTCCGTATAAAATGGTTTATGGAAAAGCATGTCACTTACCTCTTGAGCTAGAACATAAGGCATATTGGGCTATTAAAGAGCTCAACTATGATTTCGAACTTGCCGGTGAGAAGAGGTTATTTGGCATTGGCTCACTTGATGAATGGAGAACCCAAGCCTACGAGAATGCCAAGTTGTTTAAAGAAAAAGTTAAAGGATGGCATGACAAAACGATACAGAAGCATGATTTTAATGTAGGTGATCATGTTTTGCTATACAACTCTCGTTTAAGATTTTTTGCAGGAAATCTTCTCTCTAAATGGGAAGGCCCTTACATTATCGAGGAAGTCTACCGTTCCGGTGCCATAAAAATTAACAATGCCGAAGGCAAGAATCCAAAGGTGGTAAACGGTCAAAGACTCAAACATTATATCTCGAGTACTCCCATAAATGTTGAAACCAATATAATTGATACCATAACCCCGGGAGGAGTACATAAGGGACACTTTCCAGAATGTTTCAGGCTCCGAAAAGGAATAGGTATGTGGTACGGTAAGTAAACCGACTCCAAAACGTTTCCAATGATAAATTTTCTCCGTTTTGGAATATTTAAAAAATTAGGAAAATTATAAGTAGTCCGAAAGAGACACGAGGCCACCACAAGGGTGGAGGGTGCGCCCTACCCCCTGGGCGCGCCCTAGACCTTGTGGCCACCTCGTGTGCCATCCGGACTCCGTTTTCTTGCAGAACACTTCTTATGGTCAGTAGAAATTCATTATATAATCTCCCGAAGGTTTTGACCATCGTACCACGCAAATATCTCCTTTTTGTTTCGAGGCTGTTTTTCTGACAGATCTAGATCACCATCACTACAAAAAAAGACACATCCGTGACATTTTGGGCCGAACGAATTTTTTTTCTGTCATACTTATGACACTTCTATGACGATAATTGTGACAAAACACGGTATCATCATAGATGTGGTGGGGTCCTACTTCTATGACAAAAAATCATGACAAAAAATGGGCTTTTCGTCCTGGGCGGGCCGGAGATGCAACTGCATGACATTCTTTGGGCCGTCCATGACGGAAAAAACCGTGGTAGAAGCGAGAGCGCGGAAAATATCGGGGAGTCCCCGGTTACGGTGGGTGGTCGGGTGCCGAGCGATGCGCGTTTCTCCCATACGTATGCGCGTGTGTGCGAGGCGTTGGGCTCTAACCAAACCCGAGCGAGGCATTGGGCTCTAACTGAACCCGAGCGATTGCACTGCAGGCTACGCGGTACTGAACCCGAGCGATCGATCGATGGTTGTTAACTGAACCCGATCGAGCGATTCCTTCGCTACTGCTGCTAACTGAAGCCGATCGATGCTGCCTCTGGATGAACAGTGAGCGTTGCTGGGGGGTTTGGATGAACAGTTCCCGTTGGGGGTGGATGAACAGGACCCCGTGGCGTTGCCTCTGGATGAACAGTGAGCGTTGCTGGGGGTTTGCATGAACAGTTCCTGGTGGGGGTGGATGAACAGGACCCCGATCGTTCGAGCCGGTTGGGGCTGGATGATTAGGACCCCATGGAGGGAAGGATGAACAGGACCACCCCGTGGAGGGCAGGATGAACACTAGACGGTGGAGGGCTGGATGAACAGTAGCCCGTGGAGGGTTGGTTGAATAGGAGCCCGTGGAGAGGGCTGGTTGAACAGTAGCCGGTGGAGCAGCGCGCAGTGGAGGCTGGATGAACAGGAGCTCGTGGATGAACAGTCGTAGGTGGAGGCTGGAGGAGGTCGATGGTGGATGAACAGTAGCCCCGTGGAGGCTGGAGGGGGTCGATGGTGGAGATGAACAGTATCCTGTGGAGTCCCGTTTTGCGGTACGCCACACCCCTCCCGATGAACTGGACCCCCGTTTTGACCGTAGCGCTCCAACACAAGTCCATTTCCTCCGTTTTGCGGTACGCCACACCCCTCCCGATCAACAGGACCCCCGTTTCGACCGTAGGAGGTCCGTTTCCTCTGTTTTGCGGTACGCCAAACCCCTCCCGATGAACAGGATCCCGTTTCGAACGTGGCTGGTCGAACACAAGGCCGTTTCCTCCGTTCTGCGGTATGCCAGGCCTCGTTTCCATGGGTTGTTCCATCCAAGCCCTCCCGATGAACACGACGACGCATTCCGTTCCGACCCAGCCGGTTGGCTCCCCATGAACACGACGGCGACGCTGTTTCTCCGTTCTGACCCACCCATGTACACGAGCCCTGGCCGTACGTATGCGCGAGTAGGCGTTCGAGACCCTGCCCGTATGTACGTACGTGGACATATTTTCTTTCTTGCACATTGGCCGCTGTACGTACGTGTACATGCTATGTGCGCGCCTCTACTATGACACGTGCGCGCCTCTACATCGACCAGTATGTACATACACGTTCGCGACCAGAATGACAATGCTACGTACGCTTCAACCAGGTGGGTCCCGACTGTCAGGCACTTCCTTGCCTGTGAAGATGTAGCTGGTGGGTCCCAGCAGTCAGGGGGGCGAATCGTTTTTATTTTGCACGGACGCACTTCCTTGCGTGCGAAGATCTAGCTGGTGGGTCCCTGCAGTCAGGGGGAAACATTTTTTTCACGAAATATGGTGGCCCGTCCGGTGGGTCCCGCTGTCAGGTGGAGAATAATTATTTTGCACGTAATAAGGAGGCACTTCCTTGCTGCGGCCGTGGACCCAGCTATGAGCCTCTCCACGTACAGTCCACGTCCGATGGAAGCCATTCCTTGACCACGTTGACCACGCCGCGCCGAGAGCACCAAGGCGGTGGACGACGGCGAGGCCTAGGAAGGGGACGACGCGGAGCCGGGGAAGACGCGACAGTGGAAGCCCGCGCGGAGAGGAGTACCAGGGTTCACTGGTTCGGCTGCGGTGTGAGGTTGCCGTCACCGCAGGGCCTGGCCAGCGATGGGAATAGTAGGGGGCGGTGAGGCCTCCGTGGCAGCACAGCCGGCCACGGGAGGCAGGAGCATGCGGCACGACCGGCGCTGCTTTGGGTGGTTGGAGCAACAAGACCAGAGGTTGAAGAAGCACTACGGCCGTTGGATGGACATCGTACGGTCACTGGAGCTAGAATCGTGCATATTGACTAAGTTGACAAAGCCCTCCGTCCCCGTCAACTTAGTAGGCCCACAAGTCAGCCTGCCACTATACTGGGTCCCAGCTAGCCGGGGGAGTATTCATTTTTTATGCGTAATAAGGAGGCACTTCCTTGCGTGCGAAGATATAGCTGGTGGGTCCAAGCTGTCAGCGGCGGTAACATTTTTTTGCGAAATACAGAGGCCCTTTCGGTGGGTCCCAGATGTCAGGTGGAGGAATCATTATTTTGCGCGTAATAAGGAGGCATTTCCTTGCGTGCGGCCGTGGACCCAGCTGTCAGCCTCTCCACGTACAGTCCACTTCAGATGCATGTCGGCCGTGGACCCAGCTGTCAGCCTCTCCACGTACAGTCCACTTCCGATGGATGTCGTTCATTGACCACGTTGACCAGGCCGTGCCGAGAGCACCAGGGCGGTGGACGACGGCGAGGCCTAGGAAGGGAACGACATGGAGGCAGGGAACAATCGGCAGTTGTTTCCCACGCGGAGGGGAGTACGACTGTACGAGGGTTTACTGGTTCGTCTGCCGTCGCCAGAGAATAACAGCAGGTGTGGGTGAGTAGAGGGATGGCTAGGCCAGCGATGGGAGTACGGCAGGGCGGTGAGGCCTGCGCGGCAGCATAGCCAGCCGTGGGAGGATGGAGCAGGCAGTCCCGCCGGCGCTTGTTTGAGCGGCTGGAGCAGGAAAAGCAGAGATTGAAGAAGCACGACAGCCGTTGGATGGACATCCAACAGTCCTGCTCTCGTGTGCATTATTTCTAATAATGTATAGCCCATTTGCTAATTCTTAAGATTTTTTTGGGATCCCATCTTCTTTTTGTTAGCATTACACCCCATATTGTGGCCACGGTTAAAAAGTATACGAATTTTTTGCATATTTCGGTGCGGTCAACTGTCTTTTAATCCCAAAATAGCGATTCACATTCAAACTATTTTGAAAAATAATTTATATAAATATAAAATCCAAATAATTGTCCCCGCATAAAAATCAATCGAATTTAAAATCTTGTAATGAAAAAAATTGAAACTAATTCCCGGTTTGATGTGTTTTATAAATGTACAACCCGTTTCTGGGCAAACCGAATGAAACTCTCCTCGTCTTGAAAGATTTGCAGCCCAGCAGGGCTGATAAAGCAAGTAGGGCTTGTTTGGGTATTTCTTAAAAAATAGAACTAGGCTAGCCATTTTTAGCAAGAAAGAAACACAACTGGGCTCATGATGTGGTAAACATAAATAAAACCCTGGCTAGACGGGCCACAGCCCCCGCACAGCCCCGTTGTTACCCTGATCCGTCGCTAAAACTAGTATAAATAACAACTGCTTGTTCCTCAAAAAAAAATTGCGCGACCTGCTGGGTCCCTGGTGTCAGCCGCTCGTACTGTAATTCTCTCGTTTATTGACTACGTTGACAATGGCGTGAGCCCCAGATGTCCAACCATTAGGAGGAACCATATTTTTGGGCTTGTAACATAGAAGCACTTGCTTGCGTACTGCCATGACGCTGGTGGGTCCCTACGGTCATCCTCTTCACGTATAGTCATCTCCTTGTTCCTCTCGGTTGTTGACGACGTTGACAACGCAAGAGGGCGGCGCACCGCGCACCGCGAGCGAATAAAGGCCGCAAGGCGGAGGACGACAGCGAGGCCTCGGACGGAACGAACAGGAGCCGTGGAAGATGCGCCGGTCCAGTCGAAGGCGGAGGGGAGTACGAGGGTTGACTGGTTCGGGTGCGGGTGCGTGTTGGGGCTGACCTCGCCGGAGAATAACAGGACGTGTGGGGGAATAGAGGGAGGGACAGGCCAAGGTTGGAGGGTACGTACGGTAGGGCGGCGGAGGCGCTGCCAGCCATGGGAGGCGGGACTAGGCGAAGCCGATGGGGTGGTTTGGTTTGGGTGGCTGGAGGAAGAAGAAGACAAGAGATAGAAGATACACGACAGATGTTGGATGTCAATCCAATGGCTGGTAGGCAGAATCGTTTGTTGTCTGGCTAGTAAGTCAACACCACCTTGGATAGGTGTCGGAGTAAATGGCCACGGGTAGTCTAACCGACTGCCCCTGGTTCTTCTGAAAAAATTATCATGCCTTCGGGCCTCCAAGCACTCCGAGCATTGGGCCGCCTTCCCTGGCCGGCTACCTCTGAAGCCGACTCCCGGAAGGCGACCCAGCCTCACCAACTCCTCCCCAGGACGACTACGGGGTGGCCGACTCCAAGAAGCCGGCCAAGAAGGACGCCGACTCCTAGGAGCCGGCCGAGACCATAACCACCAAAGCTGTTCCCACATAACGGCGACACGACGGGGTGTGGCCACAGTGCGGCCCACTACCCCCAAAGCCCGAGGCGGGCATGGCTACAGGAGGCCGTACGGGACGGCCGTCTCCCGTGCGGCTCGGCACTGTAGCCATGCTGGCCTCGACGTCACCCACGACCGACTCCCGTACGGCCCGCGGGCGGCGGGCCCCTTCAGCCAGAGAGAGGCGTGAAGGCGGCCCGGCCTTTCCCAGTCGGCCAAGAGCGTAGCCGGCCTCCAGAAGCCGGCTACTCCCTTCCTCGAAGTAGGAGCCCCATTAAGGAGACAAGACGAGGTAAGGCTACAGTGAGAGCCCCCGAGGCGGCCCACTGTAGCCACGTTTACCTCGACAAAGCCCTCGTCATCAGAGGCGCGGCTACAGTAAGCAGCCGCCGACAAGACCCTGGGCGGTGGGGCCGGCCTGTCGACCAAGTAGCCGGCAGCCGGCGGGACCCACCAGCCGGCGGAGAAGCCGGCGAGCGTAGACACTGACGGCTGGGACCAGAGCCCAGCCGGATTACCATTGTACCCCCGGGGGGTAGGCCTATATAAACCCCTCGGAGCACCCATGCAAAGGGTTGGCCTCTGAGCATAGTCCGCTTCTAAGCATAGCACACACACACACCATAGATAGAAAGAAGCAAGAGCTAGCCTTGTTCTTCTTCTCCCTTGATCTCAATAGCTCTAGGAGCGATTGTAGCTACCTTTCATCGATCTAGTGATCATGCGGAGACCCCGCAGAGCAGGACTAGGGGTGTTATCTCCTCGGAGAGCCCCGAACCTGGGTAAGATCCGCCGGCGTGCATGTCTTCGCCTCATCCCGTTTCCAGGCACCGGCGACGTTTTATTGGCTCCCACAATGATAAGCCATCCCTTGGCATATGTCGCACCAACCACCCGACATTTGGCGCCCACCGTGGGGCCAGGTGCACCGTCGTCCGGAGACCTGTTCTGGACGGGAACCCTCTTCCTCCCCCGCGAGTGCAGCCAGCCTGCTGCGCCCGATGGCGTTTGCCTCGACGCGCTGCAAGGTGTCGACGACGCCTGCGCAGCGAGCCGCCTCGCCGATCTGCTCGGCGAGGCTCGCATCTCCGACGAGCCTGCGTCCGACGCAGGCACCGACTACCCCGAGAGCCGCCTCGTCAGCCTCCTCGACCAACTTCACGTCTCCAGCGAGCCTGTTGCGGACATGGAGTCGGTCGGCTCCACCGACCCGATGCTCATCGACTCCGACACCGCGTCGCTTGACGCCTACCCCTCCGACGTGGTGGTCTTCGACGACCCCCTCCCTCGAGCTGACAGCGGCAGCAGCGCTGTCACCGAAGTGCTGGTCATCAGCCACGTCTCCAACTCAGGCGAGAATGCCCGCGACGCTCAGCAAGCGGCGATGCACGACCTCTCCGTCCCCATCCCGGCCGACGCCGATGCCGAGACCCTGGAGGCACGCCGCCTTGCCCTCATCGCGGAGGGCCAGAAGATAGCCTCGATGAGACGCCTCACCGAGGCCCACCAGCGCGAAGTCGACCACGCCGCCTTCGGCACGCCGCCGCCTAGCGGCCCGAGCCGAGCCGGCTTCGTCCAGAAGCGCGGCGCAGCCGTCGCCAGCATGCTGGGCGCGGATCGCCCCGTCTACGCCACCCCGCTCGAGAATCTGCGAGCCGCTCAGGCGGCTGCAGAAGAGCTCAATGGGCTGGGAGCCGATGAGCTACCCTACATGACGAGATGGATCCAACAGCTGCTCGACGCGGCTGCAGAACGGCACGAAGCCGGCGCCCGTGCTGATAGTCATCCCCCGCACCGGGAGCACGCCGCGACGTCCCGCTCGCCGACTGCAAGCGGCGCGCTCCAGAAGAAAGACAAGGAGCCGGCTGCCAGCTGCAGCCGGACTCGCATCACCATCGAGCGCGACGTGGATGGCCGCCCTCGAGCTGTAGAGCACCAAGGAAATCTGCCTCCTCCCCCGCCTCGAAGAGAAAGACGCCTCACTCCGCCGCCTATCACACACCCGACTCTTGGCGACCGACTCGGCAGCCGAGAAGGAGTCGGCGAGAACGACGCCCGCCGCAGGATCGACCGCCTTGCTCGATCCTTGGCGTTAGAAGAAGAAGACGATGTCGGCTCGCCAATGCTTTGGCCCCCGCATCCGCGACGAGCCCTTCCCCAAAGGGTTCTCGCTCCCCAGAGACACGCCCAAGTACAACGGCTCGGTGAAGCCGGAAGATTGGCTCATCGACTACTCCACGGCCGTCAGCATAGCCAACGGCAATCGGCGCGTCGCCGTGAAGTATGTCCCCCTGATGCTGCAAGGCACGGCGCGCACATGGCTCAACAGCCTCAAGCCCTACAGCATCAACAGTTGGCTGGACTTCACCGAAGTCTTCGTCCGCAACTTCACCAGCACCTACAAGCGGCCTCCCAAGCCTCGCCAGCTCTCCCTCTGCGTCCAGGGGCCCAACGAGTCGACCCGCGACTACCTCACGCGATGGGCCGAGCTCCGCAACTCCTGTGAGGGAGTGCACGAGGTCCAGGCCATCGAGTACTTCACCACCGGGTGCCGAGAGGGCACCCTTCTCAAGCACCGACTCCTCTGCGACGAACCGGCTACCCTCGATGAATTGCTGGTCATCGCCGACAAATACGCCACCGCCGACTCCTCAATGAAGATCGAGCTCCGAGTGGACGCCTCTAGGAAAGTACTTGCTCCGGCTCCCAAAACGCCGGCTGGCGACCCTAATCGGCGCCCCTACCAGAACGACCACAAGCGCAAGGGCCCCATGCCGACTACCTCAAGTCGGCAGGTGGCCACAGTTGAAGACGAGCAGCCCGAAGATCGGCCCGCTCCCAAGAAGAAGGGTGGCCGGCCGCCTTGGCAGTCGTCTTTCTCCTACGAGCAAGCTCTAGACGCCCCCTGCAAGTTCCATAGCGGCGCGAAGCCGTCCAACCACACAACCCGGAAATGCCACTGGCTCACCCGCATCACCAAGGGTGAAGGAATGTTGCCGCCTCCGCCTCCCGGCCAGCCGCCTCCAGCTCCCCAGCAGCCGGCGGCTCGGCTGGCAGTCGGCGCCATCCAAGACGAATTCCCCGAAGAGCACGCTGCCTACGTCGTCTTCACTAGTCAAGCCGACGACAAGCGCAGCCGACGCCGACAGCACCAAGAAGTGAATGCAGTCGCCTCTAGCACCGCCGAGTTCATGCCCTGGTCAGAAAAGCCAATCAGCTGGAGCCAGGCCGACCACCCAGAGGTGATGCCTTCGCCTGGCTCCTATGCAATGGTCTTGGACGTCACCCTCGCGACGGAGAGGCGAGCTGCCAGATTTTCCCGCGTCTTGATAGACGGCGGAAGCAGTATCAACATACTGTACCGCGATACCATGGAGAAGCTGAACATCAAAGCGAAGCAGCTCATGCCGAGCCGCACCGTCTTCCATGGTATCGTACCCGACCTGTCTTGCTCTCCAATCGGCAAGATCAAAATGGATGTTCTCTTCGGAGACAAAGATCATTTTCGCCGGGAAGCAATATGGTTCGAAGTAGTGGATTTGGAGAGCCCCTATCATGCATTGCTTGGCCGACCTGCTTTGGCCAAGTTCATGGCTGTGCCCCACTACGCCTACCTGAAGATGAAGATGCCGAGCTCGAAGGGGATCATCACGGTAGCTGGCGACTACAAGAAGTCCATCGAGTGTGCCATGGCCAGTAGCCGGCTGGCCGAGTCCCTCGTGGTGGCAGAAGAGAAGAAGATGTTGGAACGGGTTGTGGCCATGGCTGACAAGCAGCCGGCCTTGTCCCCCAACCCCAAGGATTGTGATGCGCAGGGCTCCTTCCAGCCTGCCAAAGAGACGAAGAAGATACCTCTGGACCCGGAGAACCCGGAGAGGTTCGCTGTCATTGGGGCGAACTTGGACAGTAAATAGGAAGGCGAGCTCGTCGACTTCCTCCGTGAGAATCGAGACATCTTTGCATGGTCCCCAAAGGACATGCCGGGTGTCCCGAAGGATTTCGCCGAGCACAAATTACATGTCCGAGATGATGCGAAGCCGGTCAAGCAGCCCCTCCGCCGACTGTCAGAAGAGAAGCGAAGAATCGTGGGAGAAGAGATAGCCCGGCTCCTTGCCGCCGGCTTTATCATGGAAGTGTTCTTTCCAGAGTGGCTTGCCAACCCAGTTCTGGTTCTGAAGAAGAATAACAAGTGGCGTATGTGTATAGACTACACGAGTTTGAACAAGGCTTGCCCAAAGGATCCGTTTGCTCTGCCACGGATTGACCAAGTGATAGACTCCACAGCCGGATGCGAGCTGTTAAGTTTTTTGGATGCATACTCAGGGTATCCTCAGATCAAGTTGGACCCGGCTGACCGCCTGAAGACTGCCTTCATCACACCCTTTGGAGCTTTCTGCTACCTAACAATGACATTCGGCCTGAGAAATGCCGGTGCCACTTTTCAGCGTTGCATGCAGAAATGTCTCTTGAAACAACTCGGCAGAAATGCCAACGTCTACGTAGACGACATTGTGGTGAAGACAGAGAAGCGCGGTACCTTGCTGGAAGACCTGAAAGAAATATTTGCCAACTTGCGCCGATTCCAAATCAAGCTCAATCCCGAGAAGTGCGTGTTCGGAGTGCCAGCCGGCCAACTGCTAGGCTTCCTGGTCTCCGAACGCGGCATTGAGTGCAACCCCGTCAAGATCAAGGCCATCGAGAGGATGGATATTCCCACCAAGCTGCGAGATGTGCAGAAGTTCACTGGCTGCTTAGCCTCCCTGAATCGTTTTATCAGCCGACTAGGAGAAAAGGCTCTCCCCTTGTACCGACTCATGAATAAGTCCACTCACTTTGAGTGGAATGATCAAGCCGACCAAGCCTTCCATGAGTTGAAGAAAATGTTGACCACTCCGCCTGTCCTGGCAGCGCCGACTGAGAAGGAGCCCATGCTCCTCTACATCGCCGCGACTAGCCGAGTCGTCAGCACTGTTGTTGTGGTCCAGCGCCCGGAGGAAGGCCGAGCCCAGCTGGTCCAGAGGCCGGTCTACTATCTCAGTGAAGTACTATCCAGCTCAAAGCAAAACTACCCGCACTACCAGAAGATGTGCTATGGAGTGTACTTCGCTGCCATGAAACTGAAGCCCTACTTCCAAGAGCACCCCATCACGGTCGTGTGCACTGCCCCGCTCGCCGAGATCATAGGCAGCCGGGATGCATCCGGCTGGGTGGCCAAATGGGCCATTGCGTTGGCGCCCTACACGATTTTCTATCAACCCCGCACCGCCATCAAGTCGCAAGCATTGGCCGACTTCCTCGTCGACTGGGCCGAGACCCAGTACTTACCGCCGGCTCCCGACTCTACCCATTGGCGGATGCACTTTGACTGGTCCAAGATGCGCACCGGCTTGGGAGCCGGCATCGTCCTCACCTCTCCCAAAGGCGACAAGCTCAAGTACACGCTGCAGATCCACTTCGCCGCCTCCAACAACGTGGCCGAGTACGAGGCGATCGTACACGGGCTCCGGCTAGCCAAAGAGCTTGGCATACGCCGGATCCTGTGCTACGGCGACTCAGACTTGGTGGTCCAGCAATCATCTGGCGACTGGGACGCCAAGGACGCGAACATGGCGAGCTATCGTTTCCTCGTCCAGCAGATAAGCGGATACTTCGAAGGGTGCGAGTTCCTTCACGTGCCAAGGGCCGACAACGACCAAGCAGATGCCCTAGCACGGATCGGCTCCACCCGACAAGCCATACCAACTGGCGTCTCCCTCCAGCGCCTCCTCAAGCCATCCATCAAGCCGTCTCCAGAGTCGGATTCCATCTTCGTACCGCCTGCGCCAGAAACAGCCGGATCCGACTGGAGAAACCCCGCAGGCGGCACGGGGACTTCGACAACCGGCCCGGGGACTGCCGTAGTCGCACCCGGCCCGGGGACTTCAGAGCCCGGCCCGGGGACTGCAGCAATCGGCCCGGGGACTGCAACGACACAAGAAGCGGTGGCCGACTCCAATTCAACGCCACCCAACCCACCCACCCGAGTCATGGTGGCCACATTAACAGAAGAAGAAGTCACAGCTCCCTCATGGGCCCAGCCCATCCTCAAGTTCCTAGTCAGCAGAGAGCTGCCGGCTGACGAGATCTCAGCAAGACTAGTGCAACGACGAGCCGCAGCATACACAATAATCAACAGAGAGCTTGTGAAGTGCAGCGTCACTGGAGTCTTCCAGCGTTGTGTCGAGCCAGAAAAAGGAGTGGCAATCCTCAAAGACATCCACCAAGGCGAATGCGGCCACCACGCAGCCTCAAGATCCCTTGTGGCCAAGGCTTTCCGCCATGGTTTCTTCTGGCCGACTGCCTTGGAGGATGCTAAAGAAATAGTCAAGAGCTGCAGAGGATGTCAAGTTTTTAGTTCCAAGCAACACCTGCCGGCTTCTGCCCTCAAAACCATTCCCCTCACTTGGCCTTTTGCCGTCTGGGGACTGGACATGGTGGGCCCTTTCAAGACAGCCCGTGGTGGCCTGACACATCTACTTGTTGCTGTGGACAAGTTCACAAAGTGGATTGAAGCAAAGCCAATCAAGAAGCTCAATGGGCCGACTGCCGTAACATTCATCACCGACATCACTACTCGGTACGGCGTGCCGCACAGCATCATCACCGACAACGGCACGAACTTCGCCAAAGGAGCACTGACACGTTTCTACGCGACGCAGGGCATCCGACTGGACTTAGCGTCTGTTGCCCACCCGCAGTCAAACGGCCAGGTCAAGCGAGCAAATGGACTCATCCTCTCCGGCATCAAGCCCCGACTGGTTGTACCACTGGAAAGATCGGCCCGCTGCTGGCTCGAAGAGCTGCCGGCTGTCCTCTGGAGTCTGCGCACTACACCCAACAAGTCAACCGGCTTCACTCCATTCTTCCTCGTGTACGGTGCGAGGCTGTCATCCCAACAGACATCGAGTTCGACTCGCCTCGGATCACCATGTACACGGAGGAGGAAGCCAAAGAAGCAAGAGAAGACGGCGTCGACCTACTGGAAGAAGGCCGGCTGTTAGCCCTCAGCCGGTCCGCCATCTACCAGCAAGGGCTGCGCCGCTACTACAACCGCAAGGTCAAGCCAAGATCCTTCCAAGAGGGCGACCTTGTGCTCCGGCTGATCCAGCGAACAGCCGGCCAGCACAAGCTCTCGGCCCCTTGGGAAGGCCCCTTCGTCGTCAGCAAGGCACTCGGCAACGACTCCTACTACTTGATCAACGCGCAAAAACTAAGAGCACACAAGAGAGACGACTCCGGCAAGGAGTCGGAGCGACCATGGAACGCAAACCTCCTAAGATGATTTTACAGCTGAAAAGCAGTATGTATCACGCTCCCCTTTTGTATTAAGTACAAACCAACAGGCCCCCCGAACAGTACTCGGGGACTGCCTTTTATTTATCTATGAATGACGAGTGTCATATCCATGAATGTATTATTACATTTTGAATTTTTGTCCGGCACCGGGTTCGACTAGTCGGCCCGGGGACTGGCCGCCTTGAGCTATATCGAAAGTTTTTCCTACAGTCAGAAAAGTAGTGCGCCGGCTCCCGAGTCCTCTCTTGTTGAAAGTCGCAGCTCAAAGAACTGACTGTCCGACTAGCAAGAGGAAAGACAGAAAGGACGCCCACACGAAAAACGGCTAAGGAACAACGAACCTATATAGCAAAGATACGGCCTCCAAACATGCCTGCCGGCTACCAGAGCAGCCGACTGTCCGGCTTCCTAAAAAACTTAGCTTTAGTCCAGCAGAGCTAAAGTACTTCCCCCTCCCCAATCGGCCAGGCACTCCCCCGGCTACAGATTGCAGAGCAACTGTTTGACTGGGGAGGCGGCAACCAAGGGAGGGCGGCAAAGGAAAAAGCAGAAGGACAAAAAGCAAAAAGTACAAGGAAAGGCCAAATGCATAAGTCATATATACATAAAGCCGCCAACAGGCCGGCAACGGACATAAGTTCGAATACACCCAGTGGGTGGAATTGTGCGAATTTAACCAAACATTGTTCTAAAGAGTAACAAGATAGGAAAAGCAAAAGACGGCAGACTAGGGCGCAACATGGAGGCCGAGCTGGTCGGTGAAGGCGGCCTCGCCGGCTGAAGGAGTGGCCGACTAGCAGGCCCCGGCTTGACCACCACCTGCGGCAGGAGGCGTGGAGGCGCGCGACATAGTGCTGGAGGCGCGGTCAGACTGAGGCTGGTCGGCTACTCCACCAGCCGGCTCGGCGTCTTCACCCTCCTCCTCCTCCTCTTCTTCGCCCTCGTCGCTGGAGTCGATCTCCTCCGCCGAGTCCTCACCGTACTCCGGGTCCAGCCCGAACCACTCTTCCGGCTGGGCGACTCCATTGTCGTCCACCTCGGGGGCGAAGACGCTGGTGTCGGTGTAGTCGGCGATCGCCGAAGCCCGCCGAATGATGGCCGGCCGCACCGGCTCCAGCTCCGTGTCGGCTTGCTGCCGCTAGGTAGCCAACTGGTCCAGGCTCAGGCCGGGATACCAGGCCTTGACGAACTCCAGCGCCCGCCTGGCACCGGAGCGAGCCGCCGACGCCTTCCAAGCTTCGAAGCGGCCGACTGCCACCTCCAGCCAGTCGGCGGTCCGACTGGGGGTGCGAGGGACCACTTGGCCGGGCCAGAGGGCGGCCAAGACCTGCGCCCCAGCACGCTGAAGCCGGCGGAGCAGCCGGTGAGCCGGCTAGATACGAGCCTGGATCGCCAGGAGCTGTTCCTCCAGCGAGCGGCCGGCGGTTGGCGAGATCTCAAAGCCGGCCTGCCTTCGCGCTTGGCGACGGGCCTCGATGGCCTGGTTGGCGGCAGTCGAATAGCCAGGGAAATACTCTGCGCAAAGAAGAAGAAAGGAAGAAAAGAACACCAAAATCAGAAAACAAGCCAAAGTGGCAGATGGCAAGAAAGGACGGAGAGGTAGGCGGCTTACCGTCAACCAGATCTTCGATCTGGCCGTAGCCAGAGACCAGAGTCTGCCTGGCCTCAGCCCAGCCAGCCGCCTCCGTCTCGAACTCGGCCTGGAGAGTGGCTTCACGATCCTGCACAGCCTTCAGCGCCGCCTTGTGGCCTTCCTCCTGGTCGGCCAGCTTCTTGACCAGGCGGTCGCGCTCTTGCACCAAGGCGGCGAGCTCGGCATCCTTGGCACGAAGAGCAGTCTGGGACTCCCCCAGCTGTGCCCTCAGACTGGCGTTGGCCGCTGCAAAGTCGGAAGAAGAAGAAGAACAGTAAGAAATCGTCAAGGAAGATCCGACCCGACTGCTCAGCAGTCGGCCCGAATCTCGGGGACTACACCCAGTGGGTGCGCTGACGCGCCCCCACATGAGATAATGAACAAACCACGTACCTCGGCTCTCAGTAAGATTGGCGGTCTTCTGAGTCAGCTCCCGAGCCTGGGAGTTGAAGGCGGCCGCTCGAAGGTTGTGGTAGTCCTGCAAGATGGACAGAAGACCGAAGTGAGAACAAAAATAGCAAAGGCAAATCCACCAAGAAGTTCCAAGCTGCCTGCTCAGCAGCCGGCTCGGAACTCGGGGACTACACCCAGTGGGTGCGCTGACGCGCCCCCACGGAAGAAATCAAGATCAAGAAAAAAGCAAAGTGAAGAGGAAGCAAGATGGGGAATACTAACCCGGATGGCCGCCCGCGTTGCGAGGAACTCGTCGGTGAACTGCCTCAGCGCCGCGGCTTGGCTTTGGAGCCGGGTCCGGACGTCTTGTGCAGCCACGTTCACTACGGATGTCCCTCCGCCCGGCGTCCACCCCGAGGTAGCGCTGGCCGCCTTCGCATCTCGGGCCGACGAGCTGGAGCCCACGGCCGGCTGTGGCTCCGACGCAGCCTTCTGCGGCTCCGACGCGGCCTTCCCCGCACGCCGGCTTGGCGGAATCCGGACCGCCACCTCAACCCTCGCGGCCGGCTCGCCCTCCGCCGACTGTGCAGGCGGCGGGTCAGGCCGGCCACCTTGGGCCGCCCCAGTCGGAAGGGTCGGCTCCGGCGCCTTCTCCAAGATGATGACGTCGTCGCCGCTTCCCCCCAGCCCCGGCTGGTCGCCGCTGGCTCCCCCTGGCGAGGGTTCCATGTCCCCAGGCGCCATGACGCGCAACGGGGTGACCATCAAAACCTCCCCCGCCACCGCCGCGGCCTCAGCCTCTGCCTGGGCCCTGGCTGCGGCCTCGGCGAGTGCCTTCGCCGCCTCCTCCTCCCGTGCCGCCTGGGCGGCGTCCGCCTTCCGTGCCTCCGCCTCCCGTGCCTCCTGCTCCTCCCGCGCCTCCCGCGCGTTCCTTTCTGTCGCCTCCTGGAGGTCGGCGCGGGGGTCCACGCAGCGGGTGGTGCTCCCAGAGCCCCATGGCGACTCGACGACGGAGCCGGCAGTCGCCCGCTCAAGTGACAACGGAGCTCTGATCGTTGAAGAAAAAGACGAGAGTTCAAGAACCACCAAAGAAAAGAAAGAAAGAGAGTACACAAAGAAAGATTCGGACTTACGCCGACATGGTCTGCGGTTGCTTCACCACCTTGCGGAAACGAGCCGCCTTCGCGGCCGCCTCCTCCCGCCTGGTGGCTGCCGCCCCGCCTCTGGGTTTCTTCGTTCGGCTGCCGAACAAGCCCTGGGCGGCGCGACGCTTCTGACCTCCACCCCGAACAGGCTGCGCGGCGGAGGAGCCTGCGCCGCGTCCAGATGCCGACTGGCGGCGCGGGACGGCTTCGGCTTCATCGTCATCCAGCCAGTCGTCAAAGGTGGCAGTGAACCCGGAGCCGCCTGTTTCGCCGCCGGCTTGGCCTCCCCCCGGCTCGACGTCGTCGTCCATATGGACCGCCCCCAGGTCGGGGTCCTCCAGGTCATGTTCGGTCCGGTCGGGGACGAAGCGGCGCTCCGTGTCTGACCCGCCGGCCGGCCGAAGAAGAGAACCCTGTCAAAGAACAAGCCGACTAAGTTAGAGTCAGCCCAGAGGAACTCGGCAACGAAGAGAGAGAAAAAGACACAGGGAGAGCATACCGTAGGCGGCGGATTGGCTCGGCTATACGGCTCCTTGCCGAACTGCCACTCTTCGGTGAGTTTGCAGTTCGCAAGGTATTTCACCATGTAGGCGACCTCCTCGCGCGACAGATCAGATGAGGCCGGCTCTGGAGCGGAAGAACCCGGCGCGTGACGAACGCGGCCAGAAGGTCGGGCCCCGTCAGGCCATCCGACTGGACCATCACCCGCAGTCGGGTGATGGCGGCGTTTCCCGCCGGCGACAGCGTCACAGCCCGGAAGGACCACTGGGGCAGCCTGCCCGCCGGTGGGCCGGCTACGTAAGCGGGCAGGTTGATGTAGTCGCCCCGTGGAGCGATGTTCCGCACGTAGAAGTACGACTTCTGCCACTTCTTCACCGATTGGATCAGCGTGATGACGGGGAAGGGGTTGTCGGCAGCCGATCTCCGCGACGCGATGAAGGCGCCAGTATGAGCCGGCACGCCCTTAACGCGCGTGCCCAGCTTCGACTGGAAGAACTCGCCCTAGAGCTCAAGGGTGGGGAGGACGCCGAGATAGCCCTCGCACAGGGTGACGAAGGCGGACAGCAGCACCACCGCGTTGGGGGTGAGATGGTGCGGCTAGAGCTGATAGAATTCGAGCCAGGAGCGGAAGAAGGCGCTCACTGCCAGGCCGAAGCCACGCAAGAAGTGCGAGCGGAAGACCACCCGCTCGCCCTCCTGCGGCCTCGGCGAGATTTCCTTCGCCGGCGCGAGGCGGACCTCCACTTTGTCCGCGCTGGGCAGCCGCCGCGTGTCGCGGAGGAAGTCGACGTGGTCGTCATGGACGTTGGAGCCGTCCCAATCCCCGCCAAGCTGCTCTACGGTGGGAGGCATGGCGAAAGCTAGCACGGCGGCGGAGGAGCGTGCGGTGGAAGAGCGCGGCGGCGAGGCGCTGTCGCGAGAACTGGCAAGAGGAAGAAGACGGTGGAAGTAGGAGGAGCGTGCGAGGGCCTGCCGCCCTCCACCTCCCCCTACTTATAGCCTCACGAGGCCGAAGAGGCCGGACGTGGGGGGGACGTGGGATTAACTACGCCCACTCCCCCCACGTCTCGCGATTATTTCGCATAAATGCGAGCCGAAACTGCCGCACGGAACATGCGGGCGGTTTCGGGATACAAAGGATCCGCGCCTGGGCCGGGGCGCGGACGTGGCGGGCCCCCTCCCTGCGGCGACGTCCCGTCACGCGCGTGGGCTGGCAGGCTTTCCGGCCACGTGGTTCACCGACGGCCCGTGGCCGGCCCACGGCCCAGTGCACGTGCCAGCGGGCTCCCGCCCTCCAACTCCAGAAGATTTCGACTCAGGCGGCGCGCCTGACCAAGGCCGGCTCCTAACTGCCGGCTTGTCACGATAGGAAGCTGATCGAGCTTCTCAAACCCCACTCCACCTCGAAGCCCAATCAGCTTCGGGGACTACTGTCGGAGTAAATGGCCACGGGTAGTCTAACCGACTGCCCCTGGTTCTTCTGAAAAAATTATCAGGCCTTCGGGCCTCCAAGCACTCCGAGCATTGGGCCGCCTTCCCTGGCCGGCTACCTCTGAAGCCGACTCCCGGAAGGCGACCCAGCCTCACCAACTCCTCCCCAGGACGACTACGGGGTGGCCGACTCCAAGAAGCCGGCCAAGAAGGACGCCGACTCCTAGGAGCCGGCCGAGACCATAACCACCAAAGCTGTTCCCACATAACGGCGACACGACGGGGTGTGGCCACAGTGCGGCCCACTACCCCCAAAGCCCGAGGCGGGCATGGCTACAGGAGGCCGTACGGGACGGCCGTCTCCCGTGCGGCTCGGCACTATAGCCATGCTGGCCTCGACGTCACCCACGACCGACTCCCGTACGGCCCGCGGGCGGCGGGCCCCTTCAGCCAGAGAGAGGCGTGAAGGCGGCCCGGCCTTTCCCAGTCGGCCAAGAGCGTAGCCGGCCTCCAGAAGCCGGCTACTCCCTTCCTCGAAGCAGGAGCCCCATTAAGGAGACAAGACGAGGTAAGGCTACAGTGAGAGCCCCCGAGGCGGCCCACTGTAGCCACGCTTACCTCGACAAAGCCCTCGTCATCAGAGGCGCGGTTACAGTAAGCAGCCGCCGACAAGACCCTGGGCGGTGGGGCAGGCCTGTCGACCAAGTAGCCGGCAGCCGGCGGGACCCACCAGCCGGTGGGACCCAGCAGCCGGCGGAGAAGCCGGCGAGCGTAGACACTGACGGCTGGGACCAGAGCCTAGCCGGATTACCATTGTACCCCCGGGGGGTAGGCCTATATAAACCCCTCGGAGCACCCATGCAAAGGGTTGGCCTCTGAGCATAGTCCGCTTCTAAGCATAGCACACACACACACCATAGATAGAGAGAAGCAAGAGCTAGCCTTGTTCTTCTTCTCCCTTGATCTCAACAGCTCTAGGAGCGATTGTAGCTACCTTTCATCGATCTAGTGATCATGCGGAGACCCCGCAGAGCAGGACTAGGGGTGTTATCTCCTCGGAGAGCACCGAACCTGGGTAAGATCCGCCGGCGTGCATGTCTTCGCCTCATCCCGTTTCCAGGCACCGGCGACGTTTTATTGGCTCCCACAATGATAAGCCATCCCTTGGCATATGTCGCACCAACCACCCGACAATAGGCTATTTCCTCGCGGGTCCCAAATGTCAGAATCCAAATCTGTCACGGTCATGCAGCCCTTCCTATGAAAATTTACAGCCCATTTGATGTGGTAGTTGGAAATAAGTTTGTGGGTGCTGGTGGGGGTTAATCACTTGGCTTCAGTAATGCACAGTGAGCTCAAGCAGTCGGCGAGAGTGATGTTATTTCCCTTGGTTGGGATTTGTTAGTTGTTACAATATTTCACTCTAAATTAAACGAATGGCAAGCCATTTGCCTTGCTTCAAAGAAAATATGACAGTCACAGCCGAGTTGAAAAGGGCGAGAACATCTAACTCCAGCTTACAAACTGTACAAAAGCACGAGGGTTAATTGTTCATCAGGTTTACAAAAAAACCCGGGTTGAAAAGGGCAACAACATCTAACTCCAGCACTGTTTTTGGCAGTCACAGTCAAATGGATCGTCAGGTCCATAGAATGAACATCCTGGGTCGTAAAATTTACTGGATTATGACCACAATATGTTGTAAATAGAAGCCCGGCATGTTCAGAAGCTCTTTTGCCCACCCGAAACTCATTTTTTTGCTCTTCCACATACCCATCCGTCAAAACCATGCTGCTGATAAACTTAAGCCTGATGGACAATAGTAACCTCGCATTCAACAGGAAGAATGTGACAAATCTAGTGTTTGCACGGTTGGGTACATATCGTTCTAGCGTTATTGTCTTCAATCGAATCTCATGAGAAGTGAGAAAATCCCGATGCTTACGAATCCACCGATTGGTTATAACTTTCTTACCCCGTCCTGTTGCCTAAATAGACATGAAGATTGAAAACAGTTAAGGTTTAAAAAAAGGAGTGTCGAAAGAGCAACAGTTGAACGGTTAATTCTAGTACACTATATGTGGGCTTCCAATGTGCGTGAAATTATCACCTTTATATACAACTTCTCCAGACATGGAAAGCATTGCAGCAAGCCAATAATCTTGTTCAGATCAAAACTATTCATTTGGATATATAAGATCTTGACAGAATCCAGCACCATTGATAGGCCATCCATGGAGAAACTCTTCATTGAGCATAGAACATAATATTAGTACAAAATGTGTACTCCAAGATGACATGCATATAACTTATGCGCAGAAATTAAAAATGCAGCTTATGGTTACAAGTGTAGATGATAATGTAAAGTACCTGAAGAACTGTGGAGCCAAACACCATATTGAAATGAGCACAGAGATAATGTATTACACCCAAGGTCTCCAGTTTAGGCGCAGAGAGGACGGTTATTTGCAACGGTGAATAACTAGAATCAATGATCAACCTTTGAAGTGAAGGGGCATCTTGGATGATGAGCTGCCTTCCGTCAAAACAAATTCCAATTCTTACAAGGTTAGGCGACTTTATTTGGAGACAACCGATTCTAACTGTGAAAACAAGCACCTGTTGGAAATATGCCCTAGAGGCAATAATAAATGGTTATTATTATATTTCTTTGTTCATGGTAATTGTCTATTGTTCATGCTATAATTGTGTTATCCAGAAATCGTAATACATGTGTGAACACATAGACCACAACGTGTCCCTAGTAAGCCTCTAGTTGACTAGCTCGTTGATCAACAAATAGTCATGGTTTCCTGACTATGGACATTGGATGTCATTGATAACGAGATCACATCATTAGGAGAATGATGTGATGGACAAGACCCAATCCTAAGCATAGCATAAAAGATCGTGTAGTTTCGTTTGCTAGAGCTTTTCCAATGTCAAGTATCTTTTCCTTAGACCATGAGATCGTGCAACTCCCGGATACCGTAGGAGTACTTTGGGTGTGCCAAACGTCACAACGTAACTGGGTGACTATAAAGGTGCATTACGGGTATCTCCGAAAGTGTCTGTTGGGTTGGCACGGATCGAGACTGGGATTTGTCACTCCGTATGACGGAGAGGTATCTCTGGGCCCACTCGGTAATGCATCATCATAATGAGCTCAGTGTGACTAAGGCGTTAGTCACGGGATCATGCATTGCGGTACGAGTAAAGAGACTTGCCGGTAACGAGATTGAACAAGGTATTGGGATACCGACGATCGAATCTCGGGCAAGTAACATACCGATTGACAAAGGGAATTGTATACGGGATTAATTGAATCCTCGACATCGTGGTTCATCCGATGAGATCATCGTGGAACATGTGGGAGCCAATATGGGTATCCAGATCCCGCTGTTGGTTATTGACTAGAGAGGCGTCTCGGTCATGTCTGCATGTCTCCCGAACCCGTAGGGTCTACACACTTAAGGTTCGGTGACGCTAGGGTTGTAGAGATATGAGTATGCGGAAACCCAAAAGTTGTTCGGAGTCCCAGATGAGATCCCGGACGTCACGAGGAGTTCCGGAATGGTCTGGAGGTGAAGAATTATATATAGGAAGTCAAGTTTCGGCCACCGGGAAAGTTTCGGGGTCACCGGTATTGTACCGGGACCACCGGAAGGGTCCCGGGGGTCCACCGGGTGGGGCCACCTATCCCGGAGGGCCCCGTGGGCTGAAGTGGGAAGGGAACCAGCCCCTAGTGGGCTGGGGCGCCCCCCATGGGCCTCCCCCCTGCGCCTAGGGTTGGAAACCCTAGGGTGGGGGGGCGCCCCACTTGCCTTGGGGGGCAAGTCTCCCCCCTTGGCCGCCGCCCCCTCCCTTGATGGGATCTTGGCCGGCACCCCCTCCCAGGGGGCCTATATAAAGGGGGGAGGGAGGGCAGCAACATCTCAGCCTTGGGCGCCTCCCTCCTCCCCTGCAACACCTCTCTCTCTCAGAAGCTCAGCGAAGCCCTGCCGACATCCCGCTACATCTACCACCACGCCGTCGTGCTGCTGGATCTCCATCAACCTCTCCTTCCCCCTTGCTGGATCAAGAAGGAGGAGACGTCGCTGCACCGTACGTGTGTTGAACGCGGAGGTGCCGTCCGTTCGGCACTCGGTCATCGGTGATTTGAATCACGGCGAGTACGACTCCGTCAACCTCGTTCATTGGAACGCTTCCGCTCGTGATCTACAAGGGTATGTAGATGCACTCCTTTCCCCTCGTTGCTAGTATACTCCATAGATGGATCTTGGTGAGCGTAGGAAAATTTTAAAATTCTGCTACGATCCCCAACAGCACCAAGCACTCCAGGGCAGGGCAACTGGAGTGGATGATGCTGTGCAATGAGGCCTCCGATATATGAACCCGCACAAGTGAAAGTTTCTTCAGAAATGGGAGTCAAAGGTTTAGTACCAGATTGTCTGGTAGGTCGCACATCGCAAAGGTGGCGGTGTGGAGAGAGGAGGAAAACTGCGAGATGGACATCGGTGCTGAGGGCACAGGAAGATGGCGTTCAGTGTTTGGTAGGTGATTTCCAGGGGAATAGTAGAACTCAAGCAGCTGTAGTTCTGTGAATTCAGGGGATTTCAGCCAGGCGTCCACCATGCAGGGCATGGTATGCTTGCTCAGGTATCATGACGGGATGCAGAGGCTTTGAACGGAGCCCTGGTGGGAGGAGATGATGGCTCTGGGGATTTCAAAATCACTGAAGAGAGATAGCTGACGACAGTCGAGATTAAGGGGCACGACGCGCCATAGAGGGAGCCACCAAATTGAGAGGACTTGGGTGCGGCAGCAATCCTTGGTGGGGAGAAGCGAGATGATCTCCCCAAGGACGGCATCCGGGAGATCGCTGATGCGGTCCACCCGAGATTCTACGGGTTCCTGGGATCCGGCGGGGGCGGGGTCGCCGCTTCTCCCTACGCTGCCGGGTGCGGGATGTACAACAGGCGTCGCCGTTGGCGGGGGCCTCATCTTCTTGGCACTGGGGCCGGCCGACTCCATTTTCCTCGAGGGCGTCGCGTCGCGCTCACGGATTTGAGCAGAGTAGCGGATGACGAGCCTAGTTGTAGTGTGAGTGAAGAAGAAGGGGAGCTGGGGTTTTTTATAGTAGTGAGGAAGAAGGGGAGCTGGGGTTTTCTGTAGGAGTGAGGTGAGGAATTTGGGGGAACGAGTGGAGCGAGCTGACATGAGGTGGGTGGGAGTGAGGAGGAAGAAGAGCACCCAGGTTTTTTGGGGGGGCGGTGTGCTGGGTGTGGGTAGCGCCTCTCATTCAGTAAATATATGGACTTTTGAATTGATTTTACTATTTACTAGGGTGGATGGGCTGTTTTGTCTTGGACCCAGAGAAACAATTACTACTAGTACAGTGGAGACACTCTACAGCTACACAGAAAAACAATTACTACTAGTACAGTGGATACAATACCGCTTCTAGCTCCTCCTAGGTCATAGAAACGTCTCCCTCTACTGAATGCTGTTATACTTTTGTTCACCGACATGCGGGCCATGCAGCGCGCGGGCCCAAATGCCATACACCAAATTAGAAGGCAGTATGCAGGCGGAGAGTCACCCCGGTCGTAGCGCGGCAATAACGAGCCGTCGTATCACAAAACCCCACCTCCCCGCAGTCTAAGTTTGACGGACGAAGCAACCATCATTTCACTCTTCGCTGAATCCCCTTCTCCCTCACCATCTTCAAGAAAGGCAACACTCGCATCTGCCACTATTCTTCTCTCCCAACGAAGGGAAGGTAAGCGGATCCGTGATGTTGGTATATTTTCGTTCAGAGAAAAAAAGAACTTTTGCAAAGCAGTAACCGATCCTCACTCTCTTTTTTGTTTCATTGTCATTTCGATTGTGTTTTCCTTTTAGTGGTCTCCTAGTATTCGTTAGTTTCATGATGGACCAAGGAGAACCAGGCAAAGATCTGCTGATATTGGAGCTGACGCGGGAGGCCGATCCCCACGAGACAGAGAGCTCCAAGAAGATGGAGGCAGCCACCGAGCCGACCCCAGATACGCTCATGGCCACTACTGAGATGGTCAACGCCCCGTTTGAGGTTATAACCCCCGTGGCACTGCAGGAGCAGTTTTCCCCCTTCGAGGATGTGTTCCCCCTCCCCGCTAAGCTGCCCAAGGTGATTTTCTTCTTTGCCGATCTCGATTGTGGTTTTTCATCTAAGTATGTGGTGATGAATAATGCAAAATTTTATTAGCTTCGATGCCATGCTATACATAGTGGTTTAAATAACTTGTGTTTCTTATGCCGGAAAGTAATTCAGAATTTGTTTCTATTTCAATTAGAGCCCTGATGCAGACAAGGATTATGTGGTTGTACATGTCACTCGCTATGAGGCGGATGACCTGAATATACGCACTGGGAAAACAGAGTTTTTAGGCTGTTGGATCCTGGAAGCCATTTGCGCTTATACCAATGAAGAGTTGTATTCCAGCCTCACTGTTGTCAGGCGTGTTGTCCAGGGTGTATTGAAGCACAAGAAGTTCAAAGCTACTCCTTCGTTTGTGAGGCATACTGTTCTTGTCAAGCTTACGCAGGAAGATGACGTGGCATGCCTCCACAAACAAGTTTATGAGTGGCAAGGCCACAAGGTTTTCTTCATGAAGGTTCACAGGATTGAGCTGCTGCCGGACGTCCTCGATGATGTTCATGGCAAGGTCCGTCTTGTGTCCAGCCCAAATTAGATATAGGCATGAAATACTTGCCCCAGCTAGTGTTTAATAGTAGTTTGGATTGTATCTAATTATCCGAACCTTGCCTGTTATCGAGCCTCTGGGGCTAGTACTCTGTTTGAATCCGTCTATGGGAACTGCTCCTACTTTTGTGTGCCCGTGAATCATCGTAATTGTTGCCGAAACAGATGCGTCCTCACTAGTTTTATCATACGAGCAGTGTGTGTTTTGATGAAATAGAGTACTCGTTCGAGAACTGTGCGTCGACGTATACATAAGTACTTGTAAACACTGTTGGTGCTACCCCACTTGTAAGCAGTTGTGCAAAACACGACACATTGGCTAAGCTCGCTCCAACACTCGGCTATCGACCAGCTAACAATCAACAATCTGCTGTCTGACATATAAGCAACTATGTATCTTGTTACAGTGGTTCATGCAGTTAACTGAGGCCACAATGTAAATTCCAAACGTTCACACGCTAGTCCAGCGTTCATGTGGAACACTCACATTAAACTTGGCTTCATAAAAAACTTGAAAAGCATAAGTTAAGCAATTTTATACATCCCAATGATTCATAGAACATAAAAAACATATACTAGTTAATAGCAAAAGACAAAGTTGTGAGAAGGTTTACAAATTAGGAAAAAACAAGCAAGGCTTCTCTGAGCAAAGGGCCTCCCGGCAGGCTTAAATTTCCTGGAGTTCACTCTGGTTTTTTCTTGTTGCCACCAGCCAGGGTTAGGTTCTCTCATTCCACAATAACCAATTATAATTGTGTTCTCAGCTGGAATGCTGAACTGAACCATGCAGTGTACTGACCAGCTGAAAGTCTTGTGCATTCCACTAAATTTAAGCGCCGCTATTTGCAGAAATAAGCAGACCACAATGCCTCTTGTCCGCGCACCTGTCCCAAAAACCTCCGTGCAGCCATGCTAGCTTGTCCTCGGTCCATGGATGAACTGGAGGAAAGTGCATTCCGGACTAGGATGCAGATGTTTTCACTCGTCCCTGCACTGCAATCAGGAAGTAAAACATATGAATCAACTTCTTTTAGATTGCGTTGGTCATTCTACCTAGTAACTACCAATGTAGGAATACCTGGAAGACGGATGGTTAGACGACGACAACGAGGGATAGCCATCTCATTTTGCGCAGTTCTACTAAAACTGAGGTGTGTGCTTTTGATTGCGCGGATAGAAACGATACGGAAACAGACATCCCGAAACGATATGGAGACAGACATCCCTGTTTGCCCAAATACGAAATACGGTTATTTAAACAGTGACAGATATTTGCAGTGGCGTATGATTAACAGCAGCATCTATTGTGTTATAATTGGCACTAAATTGACAGTATGAAAGTGTCCTTAAGTAAGTAGCATCACATCACATCAACACTGCCACTAGATTAACATGCAGAACAATATCATTAGTATTACTGTCATGAGAGTAGCACATGGTCAGTAAATGTGCAATCAAATTTGTGCAGTTCCACTGGGATGAAGCAATGTTAGCGGTGTGAGATTTAAGTGTAACTGCAAAAACACAATTCATGGGAAATAAAGCAAGACGGAAGCACTTCATAAAATGGTGGTGGCATTGCTTCAATTTATCGACGGCACTAGACCATTACTTATAGTGACATTAGGTGGCATTGCTTAATGCTTCATGTGATTTTACATTAACGGTAGCGATATGGGCGTAGGGACAGCAGAGGCATAAAGTGGTGAGGCAGATGTGGTTGCCGAGAGCGGCAAACACTCAGGCAGCATGTCTGCATTTTTCCCATTTTTATCTCCTCGGCGACATTTTCCTATGTGAGCACAGGAAATCTAGACCTGCTCATTCTCATTTGCGTTGTCCCCCAACACCCGTCAGCCTCTTTCCTTTTTCAACCAAGAGATAGGTCCACTTCCCCCCACCCTTCGCCATCCACCATGCTTTCTTCGTCTTTTCAACCAAGAGACCGGTTGGGTAGCTAGTATCTACTACTTCCCCCCGTTTCCTCTTAGAACCAAGTCCTAGATTCATGCTACAGCTTTCCCACTTTCTTCCCTGTTTGAACCAACTCTTATAGTCGACTGTATGAACTAGCTTTACCTCTAATAATAGTAAAAGTCTAGGTGGCCTTGGAATAGCGGACGGAAGTAGAAGAAGATCCACACGAAGCCAAGTGGGGAGCTGGGGCAGTAGAGCAAGGCAGGTTTCGAAGGAATATATACCTGAGGGTCGTCGGCATGTGGCAAAGACGGCATCGGGAGGCCGCATCTTGGCCACAATACCGCAGGGAGGAAGAAGGGGTCGGAGGCCCTCCAGAGCCGGCGCTTTCTCAGAGAGAACAGCACAGCCGCCGATCAGGACGCGCGGGAAGCCGTTGGTCTCCTCCCTCGCCGCCGACGACAGCGTGAACGATGCACCTACACCCCTTCCCCGGTCGAGGTTGTCCGGCCGGATTTGTGACCAGCCGTGAGCTGAGAGAGAGTGTGGCCACCTATGTCTTGCTTAGATCTGGAGAGCATGAGAGAGTGAACGAGAGGAACCCTAGTAAAGCAAGCGCTAAGGCTCCTGCTTATATATGTAGTGGAGTGATTTTGTTGTACCAGCTTCAAAAAAATGCGCTCCTGCGTGTACCCACGAGTGGGTGTGAGAGAACTAGTACGTGCGTGCACCGCTTCTCTTCGTGAGAGTACAATATACTATGCCCAAAGAAAGTTCGCCACAAGAGTAATAGTATAAGTGTGTGACGTGTGAGCTAAAATAAAATGTGCGCAACGTCTTTTGTTTTTTAGAAGTTCTGAGGGTAGGGTGTGAAGAGCACATATGTGTGTGACGTCTACCTGCAGATAGACGGTGGGTGCGAGAGGACTCGGGAGGGTGCGTGTGCGTGAGAGAGAGGGGGCATGTATCAATGCAATGCATGTGTCCGCAAATCATTATCCGACAAATGTTCGCCACAAGCCTTTTCCTGACGAACGCCGTAAGAACCGTTAGATCGGCATCCGCAGTGTCAGTTTTGCCATGTCATTTAACAGAACAGCCACTCCTCCTACACACAAATCTTCCACGTGAGTGTTAGCAACTGCCGTATGCTCCCTCCGTTCCAAAATGCAGTGCATATAGCTTTATTGAAAATTCGAACCTTGCAAACTTTTACCGAGTTTTCGTGTACCAAAATGCACATGTAGAATACCCTGTATATATCATTTCATTCATCTTCGAGAGGTAACTATAAAGATGGGGGAGGAGTCTACAAAGAAAGACCATCGTATCACCTGCAGCAATTCCAACCATCCTTTGGTGTGGAGGAATACAATAGGAACTCTATATGATATGATTTTTATAGGATTTTTTCCTTTAGAGCCAATTGGTTCATAGGAATATATTCATATACTCCACATTTCAAAGGAAATAAACATGATATCATTTCTATAGCTTTAGAGCCACTTGGTTCATATGAATGGATTCCTATACTCCCATAATTTCAAAGGAAATAAACATTAGCGTATATTCAATAGAAAAGTTCCTATGATATGAACCAAATTACATCTCTTTTCTAATCCCTCCTCATAGGAATTGAGATACATGTCATCTTTAGATTCAATAGAAAAGTTCCTATGATGGCAACCAAATGACATCTCTTTTCCAATCCCTACTCATAGGAATTGAGATACTCCATGTCATCTCTTTCCCTACAACTTCCATGTATACATCTTATATTCCTAAATAGCTAGTACAACCCACTAGTAGCTTTTTTCCAAGACATGCAACTATGGCACAAGAACTATATAGTGTGTGAATAACTTGAAAGATGGTCGCTGGATGAAGCTAATCCGACAGTGCAGAGATGGCAAATCCGAGCACTACTGGCCGTTGGATATCATCAACATTCCACCAGATCTGCCACATGTACAATTTAGAAGACTCCATGGTTGAACTTAAGCATAATGCACAAACCTCAAAACACATGCACTTCTCCTTTGTTCTAGAATCTTCCGTATCATAATTGATTTTTTTCTAAATGAAATGCCATTATTTGTTTTTTACTTTATTCTTTACAATGCACAACCCCATGAATCTTAACATTTTGATAAAACTAATTGATTTTGAATGAGATGAACTATAAGAACTAAACGAACATCTACATCATGCACTACAGGAAACAGCTACTTTGCCGTCTGCCACGGCGGACGGCAAAGGCTCGAAAGGCGGACGGCAAAAACCTTTGCCATCAGCCGCGGACGGCAAAAGGCTCTGGCAAAGAAGGCTACGGTAAACAGCTGCTTTGCCGTCTGCTTCCTGTAGGCGGACGGCAAAGGCTCTTTGCCGTCTGCGGCGGACGGCAAAGAGGGCGGACGGCAATAATTGCGCTGTCAGTCCGTTAAGTGGCTAACGGCAGACCTTTGCCGTCCGCCGCAGACGGCAAAATTTCTCTGGTCTTTGCCGTCCGCCTTATGATGTCATCTACACGTCACTAGATGGCAGGTTCTTTGCCGTCCGCCTTATGATGTCATCTACACGTCACTAGATGGCAGGTTCTTTGCCGTCTGCCACTGATGGCAAAGTGCAGGTTCTTTGCC
>NC_057802.1:447203554-447206122 GCF_018294505.1 Triticum aestivum | reverse complement strand
TAACGGCAGACCTTTGCCGTCCGCCGCAGACGGCAAAATTTCTCTGGTCTTTGCCGTCCGCCTTATGATGTCATCTACACGTCACTAGATGGCAGGTTCTTTGCCGTCCGCCTTATGATGTCATCTACACGTCACTAGATGGCAGGTTCTTTGCCGTCTCCCACTGATGGCAAAGTGCAGGTTCTTTGCCGTCCGCCACGGACGGCAAAGTCTTTGCCATCTGCCACTGTAGGCAAACTGACCAAATGGGTCAGCTCCCAGGAAGCACAGTTGGCTGCCATGTGGCTTCTTTGCCGTCCGCGGCAGACGGCAAAGAGCTCTTTGCCGTCGGTGGCAGACGGCAAAGAGCCTGCATATTGTCTGTTTTTCTGTTTTTTATTAAATACCACAATTTGCACAGAAAATATATAAGTTTCATATCACATATCCAGCACATATCCAGCACATAAGTTTCATATCACATATCACATCAGTTTCATCCATACACATTGTTCATACATAAGCAAGTTCCATCCATACACATAGTTCCATCCATATATATATTACAATGCAAAGTTTCATCAACATAGCAAGTTAGATGCAATGATCCATATCACATAGTTCCATCCATCATAACAAGCTAGATACAATGCAAAGTTTCATGAAAGGAAAAGCAAGCACTCCATCATAGCAAGCTAGCTTCCATGAACTGAATGAAATCTGCAAAATGGTAAATAAGAAAGTTAGAAATAGGTGACTAGAACAAGAAGAAGACTAGAACAAGAAGTATATGTCATTTATGAGCTAACTTAGGTGAAATGGATCATATATGAGCTAACTAAGTTGAAATGGGTTGTTTATGATCTAACTTAGTTGAAATGGATCATTTATGAGCTAACTTAGTTGAAATGGGTCGTTTATGAGCTAACTAAGGTGAAGGGCATCGTTTTTGAGCTAAGTAAGGTGAAATGGGTCATTTTGGAGCTAACCTAGGTGAAATGGGTCGTTTTGGAGCTAATCTAGGTGAAATGGGTCATTTTGGAGCTAACCTAGGTGAAATGGGTCATTTTAAAGCTAACGTAGGTAAAATGGATCATTTAGGAGCTCATCTACGTAAAATGGGTCATTTTAGAGCTAATTTAGTTGAAATGGATCTTTTTGAGCTAACTTAGGTGAAATGGATCATTTAAGAGCTAATTTAGGTGAAATGGATCGTTTTTTAGCTCACTTAGGTCAAATGGATCGTTTATGAGCTAAATTAGTTGAAATGGATCGTTTATGAGATAACCTAGGTAAGATGGGTCATTTTGGAGTTAACCTAGGTGAAATGGGCCATTTTAAAGCTAACGTAGGTAAAATGGATCATTTAGGAGCTAATCTAGGTAAAATGGGTCATTTTTGAGCTTACTTGGATGAACTGCATCATTTATAAGCTAACCTAGGTAAAATGGGTCATTTTGGAGGAAAATAAGCTAACTCTAGGTCATTATGGTAAGCATATTGGAGGAAATAAAGCTAAGTCTAGGTCTTTATGCATTTGTTTAGCAAAACACTAGAGAAACTTATCGTGATCAGGGAGGTGTAGGAGCGGGGTGGCTAGTGCCGCTACCTGGAGAAGGATCGTGCGATGCGTTTCTGGAGTTAAGCTGCACCAAAGATCATTTCCAATGTCTCATTAGCATTACGACACTCAAATTTTAAGACTACCAAGTAATGTCCATTCAAACTAAACTCACCGTGCTCCCAGGAGCAATCACTGGCATCGGCGGAGCGGGCTGACCGGACTTCTCGCACACAGACTGCACATTTGGTTTTCAGAACAGAGTCATACTAGTTAGTAATGAGACTCAAATGTTAAGACTAGCAAGTAATTTGCAGAAGAAACTTACCACAAGGAGCTCGTACATGGCCCTTGCCTGCATGTCATTCCGTGCCCTCTCCTCCTCCATCATCTTTCTCGTCCTCTCCTCCATCTCCCGCTGCCTCTCCGCCGCCTCCGCCAGAAGTTTCTCCGTTCTATCTCTCTCAGTCTGTATAGCAGCCTGCAACACCACTCACATGACCATTTGTAATCATTGATGGAAGCGCACACAATGTAATGGAGAAAGATAACTGAGTACGTATCACTAACCTTGATGGCGAGTTGCACTGGCCGTTCATGAGGCCTTATCTCAGGAGCGGAGCTCGACTGGCGCGCCTTGATCTCCGGGAGAGTGCTAGGACAACGGATAAGTCCATCTCCAATGGCTATGGAGCCATGGGACCTCCCGCCACCAGATATCATCACCAGCTCTGGATCAATGGGACCCTGGCTCGGGTTAAAGTCCTCCCCTTTCCTCGCCTTCCCCTCATCTCTATATCTCACGAGCTTGTTGTGGGAGGAGATGTTGGTGAAGTTGTTTGCATCATCAAGGTCAGACTGAGAGAAAGCCTTGACTTTCTTGAAAGAGCCAGTGTGGGCCATGGCATACAGGTCGTACACCTCTGGCACCTTATCCGCCTTATTGTGGCGTGCCTGAAAGAGAGAAACAATGAAAATTAGTAATTAAAGGGCTCAAGCTAGCATGATGAATGAATTGCATGAATCAT
>NC_057802.1:447201244-447202637 GCF_018294505.1 Triticum aestivum | reverse complement strand
GGGCAGCCACGTAGTGCTCCCAGCTCAACCCAAGCTCTGGAAGCCGACCCTCACCAGGCAACGTGACAAACCCCGGGAAGTTTTGCCGGCAAAGAACTCCAAGGACGGAGTTGGGCCGGCGGACACTATGATGGTGGTCCCAACCCCTGCAGCATGACAAGGCCAACGCATTAGTTATTTCAAGAAACGTGAATGCAGAAGGTACAAAAATATTAAATGCACTTACGTACCTCTCCCCATCAGGGAAGATCAACCACCTCTGCTCGCGGGTCGCCGGCACGGACGGGAGCCGTGTAGCACCACGCTGGTAGACGGTGCCACCCTCCTCCTCAAGATCAGTCGGCTCCCCGCCATCATCAGCATGGCCACTCGGCTCCTCGGGCTGATCCGGCCAGGTACCCCATCCGGACGTGTGCTCCTCTGGGGTCTCGTGGGCCAAACTCTCGTGGGCCGAAGGCCAGTCGACCCGAGGCTCGTGGGCCCAAGACCCGTGGACCGGAGGCTCGTGGACCGGAGTCCGTGTAGCCTCCTCCTCGGACGAGTCCACCCTAGCAGTCACGTGCTCGGGTGAAACAGCTGGGGGTGGCGGCGAGGAAGGTGCCCTAGCAGTCACCCTACCTCCTCTCCCGCGACCACGTGCCCCACCTCCTCTCTTCCTACCTCGTCCCCTGCTGGGCACCGCGGTCGACGAAGAAGGGCCCGGCGGTGTTGACATACTGTCCAGCAACGCTCGGCGGAGAGGTACGTCTGGAATCGAAGACCTCAGACCACGCGCCGACGAAGAAGGGGCCTTGGCGCGCTCCCGACCAGCGCCCACCATCTTTCAACACCTGCCATGACAAACAGTAAACGAAATTAGTACAACATAAAAAAAGACCGACATGAATAATAATATGTGAATCACTTAAGTGTATCATCATCAAGTACAACATTAAAAAATTTAATACCTGACACTACTAATAATCTCGATCAGTATCATCAATAAATGCATAATCATCATCATCACTATAATCAATGACGGGCTCATAGGGTTCAGTGGCATCAACATGTGCAAGGCCACCTTGACGTAATCGGTCAAGCAATGACAGGTCATCCGCAGCAGTAACCTCTTCTTGTTCCGGCTCTTCTTGTTCCTCCTCTGGGGTGATGTCGGATTCACTGTCGCTGTCTACTTCAATGTTTTGGGGTGAAGTATAGCGGTTCTTGAAACGCTTTTTGGAAAGACGTGTCTCTTGGAAGAATTCTCCTTCATATGTGTCTGGGTTAATGTGAGGTTCATAATCCTCTTCCTTTGGGGGAGATAGTCTAGCACGTGGCGGCACTTCATAAACGACATCCCAACCTTTTAGATTTGGATTAGTTTGGCAGGCCCACGGTAGATAGAATACTTGGG
>NC_057802.1:447141522-447195741 GCF_018294505.1 Triticum aestivum | reverse complement strand
GGGGCGGCGTGGGCGACGGGGCGGCGGGCGGCGGCGGCGGGGTCGGAGGAGAAGGGCGCGCGAGGACGAAGTGAGTAACGGGCGGGGGGGCACTTGCCGTTAGTCAAGTGCCCTCTTTGCCGTCCGCCAGCCTTTGCCGTCCGCTTTTTTGCCTCTTTGCCGTCTGCTAGCGGACGGCAAAGAGGTGGGCCGTTAACATTTTTTCAAATGAGCGGGGGGTGGGGGCCACCACACTCTTTGCCGTCCGCCAGCGGACGGCAAAGATTCTTTGCCGTCAGCTGGCAGACGACAAAGAGCTGGCAGATGGCAAAGAGCTTCTTTGTCGTCAGCCTTTTCTTTGCCGTCTGCTTATGCGTAGCTGATGGCAAAGAGCTGCTTTGCCGTCAGCTAGCAGACGGCAAAGAGCTGGCAGATGGCAAATTAGCTGATTCCAGTAGTGATGCATATATGACTCAAAGCTTTACATGCTATAGTGTGTATTTATTCATAATTTGGTTTCGAAATCACATGCGTTCAATGCATGTGTACCTTACTAGTTTTGAGTAGAGTAGAAAATTTCACGTGGCCCCGGGTATATCAAAATGCAGGGCCCATGCATCATTGCCTTTCGGTCGAACCTACGTCCACAATTTTTTGTACGTACTATATCTCCACTGGTCCCCGAACCCAAAATGCTGCCTCGTTCCCCTAAAACCAAGCGGCCCACACATATTTAATGCGTCGACTCGAGCTCAATCCCTCTCCCGTTTATTATGACGTGGCCCCGCACGCCCTAGTAGTAGTCCTACAAACCCTACCGCCGCACGCATCATCGGTTTTCTTCAAGGGGACGAGGGAGAAGCCGATTTGTAGTGGAGGCGCTTTCAAAAAAATGATCTGTAGTGGAGACCCCTACCTTAGGGTGACCTAGGTAGCTGCCGCACGCATCATTAGTTTCTCTTTTCTTTATGCTCTTGCGCCCTAGAGTGAAATGATGGTTGCTTCGTCGGTCCAGATTAATGCGGGAAAGGTGGGGCTTTGTGATTTGACCCCTCATCGCTCATTTTCTACTACTGCGGCGCTACGACCAGGGTGCCTCCAATTCCAACCGCTGCTCCGAACTGTAATTTGGTGCATCACACGTGGAACAAGACGGTGGATGAGCCACATGTCGGCCAAAGGGGTCCTATTAAGTGCGTCACCATTTCGTGTGCGGACTGACCCTGCTTGAGTTGCTACGCCAACACGACAGGTGCAGCCTACCACTTGGTTTTGCTCCTTGGTGAATCCCGACTATATTGATCCAAAAAGATACGTACTGAACTACCCTCTCCCTCTCCTTTTTTAGACGTATCGGTTTATAGGGCGTGCACGTAGTTCTAAGTCATCCATTTGACTAACTAAATCTGAGTTACTATGTCACAAAAAGTATGTCATTGGATTATTAAGCGGTTGTAGTTTCTAAACATATACTGTTCATCACATATATAGCCAGTTAAATTCTCAACCTAGAATGACGTGCATGCCATGTAAACCGATACGGAGGAAGTATAGTAGTAAAAATGAGGTGATTTTACCGAGCGATCGGCGGGGGAGCATGGCCTGTCATGCGGTCCCACGTGTCATGATGTACCAAGGCGATGCGCGTGTCCCTCTTGAGGCAGAAGCAATATTACGTGATTTGAGATGATGGCGAACCGAAGTGTGAAATAATGGTTGCTTCGTCCGTCTGGGAAGGTGCGGCATTGTGATTTGACGTCTCATTGCTCATTACTACTACTACTGGGGCGGTACGACTGGGGTGCGTCCCCCCTGCTGTTCTGCACTGTTATTTGGTGCTTGACACGTCGACCCGGTTGCTATATGTCCCACATGTCGGCGACAGGAAGTACAGAATTCATGAAAGCGAGCGTCGACGGAGGAGTACAAGACACGGCTTGGGTTTTTGCTTCTTCGCGCGATCCATCGATACAAACCCGGACTAAAAAAGGCGAGGGCAGGTCTTTTCCCGCGCGGCAGGCAGGGGAGTTTGGCATAGTCTGTTCGAGGCAAGGAGGCAAGAAGGGAAACAAGCAAATAAAGGTTGAGCGACTTAGTTTTGGGAAAATCTGATTTTACGGAGTACGTACCCACTAGGGTTTATAGGGCTCATCTACAAAACATTCGTTTTTCCGTCTTATAAGTCTCAATTCTACTACTAGTAGTAGTACCATCACATGTTGGATTTCGAGGTGCGTTAGATCACCCGATGCAAGCAGTGTCAAGAGAAAACTCACCAATGCATGTAGAAGTTCATGGAAATTTAGTGGTCATTCATGCATTCGTTCTAATTAATGCCTCGGTAAACATAACTTCTTGAGAAAAACTAGCGTACTAATTACTTGTGCAAACTAGGAGTACGAAATTAATTCGACCACTCACTGTCTACCTTGGTTGGAGAGATTTTGAAATTGAGCCATAAACTGGAAAGGAGGGAGTAGTAACTTTTCTCTCGATTACTATTTGTGGCCTTGTATAGATGCAAAATGTATTTTTTTATAGTGGCCTTGTATAAGTAAATGGAGGGAGTACTAAAGGACATATATATTCCAAACAATATGATAATCTCTCTAACCAAGGTAGTAGGGACGAGGAGTAAACGGATGGAGTACTAGTAAAATTTTCTCCTCGCCCTGCGAGCCACCACGCGCGTGGGCGAGGGAGCGGGCGTAAGGCGTAGTAAGCAAGCTTCACCTCATCCTGCGAGCCACCGCGCCCGTGGGCGGGGGAGACGGCGTACTAAGCAAGCTTCTCCTCGTTCTGCGAGTTGACGGGACACATCAAAAGTACTCCAGTGTATAGAGCCTTGCCTCTAAGGTAGGCCCCACATGGTTTGCCTCTTTTTTAACATAACGCGTCAAGTCGCAATTTGTTTGTTCACCCGTGGTAGACGATCCTCCCTCCATCTAGTGGACAACCAGTACATGTGTCAAGTTACCACGTGGGCTGCCTTTTCGTACAGAAATGAGCTCCACCGTGTACCCGCGCGAGTGTGGTTGGGAAAGAGATGGGAGTACGTGCCGTGCGTGCACCTCTTATCTACGTGCACGTCCCCCACCTACGTGGGTGTGTGTGAGAGGGACCATAGAGATACAAACCTAGACATAAAGACCGCTACAAACATCAATGTTCTCCTTATCACAGATAAGATTGATTAATACCCGTAACAATCCATGTCCTTAACAAAGGGTGCATGCACATATAGGTTGAGCGTGTGTCTTGCGTCGTGTGTTGTGTGCATGCAGGCGTGCGAGTGTTGCGTGCGTGCAAGGGTACGTTTCAGTGTTGCATGCATGTGTGCGTACGTGCGTGTGTTCGTGAGTGCATGTGTACGCGTCAGTGTTGCACGCCTGCATGCGTGCGTGTGTTCGTTATGTGTACGTGTCAGTGTTGCACGCCTGCATGCGTGCGTGTCTTGCGTGCGTGCATGTGTACGTGCGGGGTGAGGCTACACATCAGTCGACCGACTTTTTCGTATCTGGTCATTAGATTTTCCAGCCGTTGGATACGAAATCAAGGGCCTGCAGTTTATCATCAAACTCCACCCCTGAGCTGCCAGCCACCACCGGCCGAACCACCGGCCCCCGCCCCCCGCGGCCGGCCCGCGCCGCCACGCCGCCCCGCCCGCCCCGAAACCACTCCTCACCGCCGGTCCGCCGCCACACCGGCCATCCCTCTAGGCCCCCTCGCGCCGAGCTTTTTCTCCGGCGATCCCCACCCCACCGCCCAATCAATGCGCCCCCACCGCCGGCGACTGCCAACCAGAGGTCTCATGACTTCGAGTACCCACCGACCACTAATTTATTACCATTTCTGTCCTTCATATACGCGCTGACAGGTGGGCCCTATGGTAATGTGCGCTGCTGAATGTGGACCGTTTGACTGGTCAATTGATTGTGTCATCAACAAATTACGGAGCTGTATGGTGAGCTAGTGATCGTATGATCACCCTAAAATGTACTCCGTATTTTATTAACACAGTACAGACTCAAACTACCATTTCTTTCTTTCATATACGGGCTGACAGGTGGGCCCCACGGTTACGCGCCCTGATGGTGCAACACTAGTTGCGCCACATGGAACGTTTGACTGGTCAATTGATTGTGTCATCAACAAAATACAGAGTTGTACGGGTGAGCCAGTGACCGTATAATCATGACATGTATTTTTTTAACATGGTACAGACGCAAGGGCTCATATATATGCGCAAGCACTCACCGCTATAAGCGCACACACGCAAACCCTACCCCTATGAGCACCTTCGAGAGAGTGGGCCAGCATATGATCTTGAGATTTTACGAAGTCACCATAGGTGCCTCGTAGTCGAGTGGAACGTCTCCTCCCACTGAACGCACATCGCCGGAAAATACTGAAATTAACCCAGGATAAATGCAAGCACCTGGACATTAACCCTGGTGGGCTCGAGAAACCACTGTCCTCCTAACCATCCAACCACATGTTGGTTAGCACGACAAAATGTATGTGGTGACGGTGATGAGCTTATTCTGAAGTCCAGTGACCATATCGTGCTTTCGCTTCAAATACAATGACTGTAAGTGTCGTCAGCAAAATACAGAGCACGCAGCAAATGCAAAGTCCGTCAGTGTCATCAAGAAAATACGGAGACGTATCGTGAGCTAGATACCGTATGATCACCACAGGAATGTATACGGTGACCGTAATGAGCATATTCTAAACTCCAGTGACTGTATAGTGCTTTAGCTTGAAATACAGTGACCGTCATGCGTGAATGTGTCATGGGCATGCATACTTTTAGAGGGCCGAGAGATAGTTTGTGTGCGTACGTGAAAGTGGTGTAGAAAGAGGGGATGTCCGGTGGAGACAAGGAGAGATATGCTCTTCGTTTCTCTTTCCCGTGACTAATATTTTAGGAGAATATATAAACATTCACAATGCAGAACAAATATTGTTGGATGCACCATGCAATTAACTTTCATGTATAACATTGTACTATTGTATATGCTTATTTTCTTAGTGTCCGATTGGGTGTGTGGTGTGGTGGGCACATCATTTCTTGTTGTGGTGGGTCAACATGAGGACTCATGGGTCGGTTCCATCCTACGCCACATAGGTTGGATCGAGACGCGTTATATGAAGACCCATGTGGAGGACTCGGCGTACAACACGAAGCTAGCTACCAGAGTCGCGGAGGACTCTATCCCCAATGGTGATAAGCCGACTATATATGATTTGTAACCCTAGGCCCCCAGTATGTCATAGAAGCTTGGGGGCTAGTTCGTCGATAGTATACACACACGCACAATGCCTGGTATTCACGTGTACTTTGTACACACCCCTATCACTAATATACAGTACCAGGAGTAGGCTTTTTCCTCAACTGCAAGGGTCCGAACTAGGGTAAATGTCGGAGTAATTGGCCACGGGTAGCCTAACCGACTACCCCTGGCTCTTCAGAAAATTTATCAGGCCTTTGGGCCTTCAAGCACTCCAAGCATTTGGGCCGCCTTCCCCGGCCGGCTACCACTAAAGCCGACTCCCGGAAGGCGACCCAGCCTCACCGACTCCGAGAAGCCGGCCAAGAAGAACGCCGACTCCTAGAAGCCGGCCGAGACCACAACCGCCCCTACATAACGACGACCTGACGGGGCATGGCCACAGTGCGGCCCACGACCCCCGAAGCCCGAGGCAGGCATGGTTACAGGAGGCCGTACGGGAGGGATGTCTCCCGTGCGGCCGGGCACTGTAGCCACGCCAGCTACGACGTCATCCACGACCCACTCCTGCACGGCCCAAGGACTGCGGGCCCCTTCAGCCAGAGGGAGGCGTGAAGGCGGCCCGGCCTTTCCTAGTCGGCCAGGAGCATAGCCGGCCTCCAGAAGCCGGCGACTCCCTTCCTCGAAGCAGGAGCCCATTTAAGGAGACAAGACGAGGTGAGGCTACAGTGATAGCCCCCGACGCGGATCACTGTAGCCACGCTTACCTCGACAAAGCCCTCATCATCAGAGGCGCGGCTACAGTAAGCAGCCGCCGACAAGACCCTAGGCGGTGGGGCCGGCCTGCCGACCGAGTAGCCGGCAGCCGGCGGGACCCACCAGCCGGCGGGACCCACCAGCCGGCGGAGGAGCCGGCAGGCGTAGACACTGACGGCTGGGGCCAGTTCCCAGTCGGATTACCATTGTACCCCCGGGGGGTAGGCCTATATAAACCCCCCGGAGCACCCATGCAAAGGGTTGGCACCTCTGCATGTTTGGCTTCCAAGCATAGCACACGCACACACACCATAGATAGAGAGAAGCAAGAGCTAGCCTTGTTCTTCTTCTCCCTTGATCCCAACAGCTCTAGGAGCGATTGTAGCTACTCTTTATCGAGCTAGTGATCATGCGGAGACCCCGCAGAGCAGGACTAGGGGTGTTATCTCCTCGGAGAGCCCCGAACCTGGGTAAGATTCGCCGGCGTGCATGTCTTCGCCTCATCCCGTTTCCAGGCACCGGCGACGTTTTATTGGCTCCCACAATGATAAGCCATCCTTTGGCATATGTCGCACCAACCACCCGACATTTGGCGCCCACCGTGGGGCCAGGTGCACCGTCGTCCGGAGACCTGTTCTGGACGGGAACCCTCTTCTTTCCCGGCGAGCGCAGCCAGCCTGCTGCGCCCGATGGCGTTTGCCCCGACGCGCTGCAAGGCGCCGACGACGCCTGCGCAGCGAGCCGCCTCGCCGATCTGCTCGGCGAGACTCGCATCTCCGACGCGCCTGCGTCCGACGCAGGCACCGACTATCCCGAGAGCCGCCTCGTCAGCCTCCTCGACCAACTTCACGTCTCCAGCGAGCCTGCTGCGGACATGGAGTCTGTCGGCTCCACCGACCCGATGCTCATCGACTCCGACACCGCGTCGCTCGACGCCTACCCCTCCGACGTGGTGGTCTTCGACGACCCACTCCCTCGAGCTGACAGCGGCAGCAGCGCTGTCACCGAAGTGCTGGTCATCAGCCACGTCTCCAACTCGGGCGGGAGCGCCCGCGACGCTCAGCAAGCAGCGATGCACGACCTCTCCATCCCCCTCCCGGCCGACGCCGACGCCGAGACCCTGGAGGCACGCCGTCTTGCCCTCATCACGGAGAGCAAGAAGATAGCCTCGATGAGACGCCTCACCGAGGCCCACCAGCGCGAAGTTGACCGCGCCGCCTTCGGGACGCCGCCGCCGAGCGGCCCGAGCCGAGCCAGCTTCGTCCAGAAGCGCGGCGCAGCCGTTGCCAGCATGCTGGGCGCAGATCGCCCCGTCTACGCCACCCCGCTCGAGAATCTGCGAGCCGCTCAGGCGGCAGCAGAGGAGCTCAATGGGCTGGGAGCCGATGAGCTCCCCTACATGACAAGACGGATCCAGCAGCTGATCGATGCAGCTGCAGAACGGCACGAAGCCGGCGCCCGAGCTGATAGCCATCCCCCGCGCCGGGAGCACGCCGCGACGTCCCGCTCGCCGACTGCGAGCGGCACGCGCTAGAAGAAAGACAAGGAGCCGGCTGCCAGCCGCAGCCGGACTCGCATCACTATCGAGCGCGACGCGGATGGCCGCCCTCGGGCGGTCGAACACCAAGGAAACCTGCCGCCTCCCCCGCCTCGAAGAGAAAGACGCCTCACTCCGCCACCCATCACACATCCGACTCTTGGCGACCGACTCGGCCGCCGAGAAGGAGTCGGCGAGAGTGACGCCCGCCACAGGATCGACCGCCTTGCTCGGTCCTTGGCGTTAGAAGAAGAAGACGATGTCGGCCCGCCATGCTTTGGCCCCCGCATCCGCGACGAGCCCTTCCCCAAAGGGTTCTCGCTCCCCAGAGACACGCCCAAGTACAACGGCTCGGTGAAGCCGGAAGATTGGCTCATCGACTACTCCACGGCCGTCAGCATCGCCAACGGCAATCGGCGCGTCGCCGTGAAGTACGTCCCCTTGATGCTGCAAGGGACGGCGCGCACGTGGCTCAACAGCCTCAAGCCATACAACATCAACAGCTGGCTGGACTTCACCGAGGTTTTCGTCCGCAACTTCACTAGCACCTACAAGCGGCCTCCCAAGCCTCGCCAGCTCTCCCTCTGCGTCCAAGGGCCCAACGAGTCGACCCGCGACTACCTCACGCGATGGGCCGAGCTCCGCAACTCCTGCGTGGGAGTGCATGAGGTCCAGGCCATCGAGTACTTCACTGCCGGGTGCCGAGAGGGCACCCTCCTCAAGCACCGACTCCTCTGCGACGAGCCGGCTACCCTCGACGAGTTGCTGATCACCGCCGACAAGTACGCCACTGCCGACTCCTCCATGAAGACCGAGCTCCGAGTGGACGCCTCGGGGAAGGTAGTCGCTCCGGCTCCCAAGACGCCGGCTGGCGACCCAAACCGGCGCCCCTACCAGAACGACCACAAGCGCAAGGGCCCCATGCCGACTTCCTCCAGTCGGCAGGTGGCCACAGTTGAAGACGAGCAGCCCGAGGAGCGGCCCGCTCCCAAGAAGAAGGGAGGCCGGCCGCCCTGGCAGCCGTCCTTCTCCTACGAACAAGCACTCGATGCCCCCTGCAAGTTCCACAGCGGCGCGAAGCCGTCCAACCATACAACACGGAAATGCCACTGGCTTACCCGCATCACCAAGGGCGAAGGGATAGTGCCGCCTCCACCTCCCGGCCCGCCGCCTCCAGCTCCCCAGCAGCCGGCGGCCCGGCCGGCAGTCGGCGCCATCCAAGACGAGTTCCCCGAAGCGCACGACGCCTACGTCGTCTTCACGAGTCAAGTCGACGACAAGCGCAGCCGACGCCGGCAACACCAAGAAGTAAACGCAGTCGCCTCTAGCACCGCCGAGTTCATGCATTGGTCGGAAAAGCCCATCAGCTGGAGCCAGGCCGACCACCCAGAGGTGATGCCTTCGCCTGGCTCCTATGCTATGGTCTTGGACGTCACCCTTGCGACGGAGAGGCGAGCTGCCAGATTTTCCCGCGTCCTGATAGACGGCGGAAGCAGTATCAACATACTGTACCGCGACACCATGGACAAGCTGAACATCAAAGCAAAGCAGCTCATGCCGAGCCGCACTGTCTTCCATGGTATCGTACCCGGCCTATCTTGCTCCCCAATCGGCAAGATCAAAATGGATGTTCTCTTCGGAGACAAAGATCACTTCCGCCGGGAAGCAATATGGTTCGAGGTGGTAGACCTGGAGAGCCCCTATCATGCGCTACTTGGCCGACCTGCTTTGGCCAAGTTCATGGCTGTGCCCCATTATGCCTATCTGAAGATGAAGATGCCGAGCTCGAAGGGGATCATCACGGTAGCCGGCGACTACAAGAAGTCCATCGAGTGTGCCACGGCCAGCAGTCGGCTAGCCGAGTCCCTCGTGGTGGCGGAAGAGAAGAAGATGCTGGAACGGGTTGTGGGCATGGCCGGCAAGCAGCCGACCTTGTCCCCCAACCCCAAGGACTGTGATACGCAGGGCTCCTTCCAGCCTGCCAAAGAGACGAAGAAGATACCTCTAGACCCGGAGCACCCGGAGAGGTTCGCCGTGATTGGGGCGAACTTGGACAGCAAATAGGAAGGCGAGCTCGCCGACTTCCTCCGTGAGAATCGAGACATCTTTGCATGGTCCCCAAAGGACATGCCGGGCGTCCCGAAGGATTTCGCCGAGCACAAGTTACATGTCCGAGCTGATGCGAAGCCGGTCAGGCAACCCCTCCGCCGACTATCAGAAGAGAAGCGAAGAATCGTGGGAGAAGAGATAGCCCGGCTCCTCGCAGCCGGCTTCATCATGGAAGTGTTCTTTCCAGAATGGCTTGGCAATCCAGTTCTGGTTTTGAAGAAGAATAACAAGTGGCGCATGTGTATAGACTACACAAGCTTGAACAAGGCCTGCCCAAAGGACCCGTTTGCTTTGCCACGGATTGACCAAGTGATAGACTCTACAGCCGGATGCGAGCTGTTGTGTTTTTTGGATGCATACTCAGGGTATCATCAGATCAAGTTGGACCCAGCTGACCGCCTGAAGACTGCCTTCATCACACCCTTTGGGGCTTTCTGCTACCTGACAATGACATTCGGCTTGAGAAACGCCGGTGCCACTTTTCAGCGTTGCATGCAGAAATGTCTCTTGAAACAACTCGGCAGAAATGCCCACGTCTACGTAGACGACATTGTGGTGAAGACAGAGAAGCGCGGTACCTTGCTGGAAGACCTGAAGGAAACATTCGCCAACTTGCGCTGATTCCAGATCAAGCTCAACCCCGAGAAGTGCGTGTTCGGAGTCCCAGCCGGCCAGCTGCTAGGCTTCCTGGTCTCCGAACGTGGCATTGAGTGCAACCCTGTCAAGATCAAAGCCATCGAGAGGATGGAGATTCCCACCAAGCTACGAGATGTGCAGAAGTTCACTGGCTGCTTAGCCGCCCTGAACCGTTTTATCAGCCGACTAGGAGAGAAGGCTCTCCCCCTGTACCGACTCATGAAGAAGTCCACTCACTTTGAGTGGAATGATCAAGCCGACCAAGCCTTCCATGAGTTGAAGAAAATGTTGACCACTCCGCCTGTCCTGGCCGCGCCGACTGAGAAGGAGCCCATGCTCCTCTACATCACCGCGACAAGCCGGGTTGTCAGCACCGTTGTTGTGGTCCAGTGCCCGGAGGCAGGCCGAGCCCAGCTGGTCCAGAGGCCGGTCTACTCTCTCAGCGAAGTACTATCTAGCTCGAAGCAAAACTACCCGCACTACCAGAAGATGTGCTATGGGGTGTACTTCGCTGCCAAGAAATTGAAGCCCTACTTCCAAGAGCACCCCATCACGGTCGTATGCACTGCCCCGCTCGCCGAGATCATAGGCAGCCGGGATGCATCCGGCCGGGTGGCCAAATGGGCCATTGCCTTGGCGCCCTACACGATCTTCTATCAACCCCGCACCGCCATCAAGTCGCAAGCATTGGCCGACTTCCTCGTCGACTGGGCCGAGACCCAGTACTTACCGCCGGCTCCCGACTCTACCCATTGGCGGATGCACTTTGACGGGTCCAAGATGCGCACCGGCTTGGCAGCCGGCGTCGTCCTCACCTCTCCCAAAGGCGACAAGCTCAAGTACACGCTGCAGATCCACTTTGCCGCCTCCAACAACGTGGCCGAGTACGAGGCACTCATACATGGGCTCCGGCTAGCCAAAGAGCTCGGCATACGCCGGATCCTATGCTACGGCGACTCAGACTTGGTGGTCCAGCAATCATCAGGCGACTGGGACGCCAAGGACGCAAACATGGCAAACTACCGATTCCTCGTCCAGCAGATGAGCGGATACTTCGAAGGGTGCGAGTTCCTTCACGTGCCAAGGGCCGACAACGACCAAGCAGATGCCCTAGCACGGATCGGCTCCACCCGACAAGCCATACCGACTGGCGTCTCCCTCCAGCGCCTCCTCAAGCCGTCCATCAAGCCGTCTCCAGAGTCGGATTCCATCTTCGTACCGCCTGCGCCAGAAACAGCCGGATTCGGCTCAAGAAATCCCGCAGGCGGCACGGGGACTTCGACGACTGCCCCGGGAACTGACGTAGTCGCACCCGGCCCAGGGACCTCAGAGCCCGGCCCGGGGACTGCAGCAGTTGGCCCGAGGACTGCAACGACGCAAGAAGTGGTGGTCGACCCCAACGCAACACCCAACCCACCCACCCGAGTCATGGTGGCTACATTAACAGCAGAAGAAGTCACAGCTCCCTCATGGGCCCTGCCCATCCTCAAGTTCCTAGTCAGCAGAGAGCTGCCGGCTGACGAGATCGCAGCAAGACTAGTCCAACGACGAGCCACAGCATACACAATAATCAACAGGGAGCTGGTGAAGCGCAGCGTTACTGGAGTCTTCCAGCGTTGCGTCGAGCCAGAAAAAGGAGTGGCAATCCTCAAAGACATCCACCAAGGCGAATGCGGCCATCACGCCGCCTCAAGATCCCTCGTGGCCAAGGCTTTCCGCCATGGGTTCTTCTGGCCGACTGCCTTGGAGGATGCTAAAGAAATAGTCAAGACCTGCAGAGGATGTCAAGTCTTCAGTTCCAAACAACACCTGCCGGCTTCTGCCCTCAAGACCATTCCCCTCACCTGGCCTTTCGCCGTCTGGGGACTGGACATGGTGGGCCCTTTCAAGACGGCCCGCGGTGGCTTGACACATCTACTCGTTGCTGTGGACAAGTTCACAAAGTGGATCGAAGCAAAGCCGATTAAGAAGCTGAACGGGCCGACTGCCGTGACATTCATCACCGACATCACTACTCGGTACGGCGTGCCGCACAGCATCATCACCGACAATGGCACGAACTTCGCCAAAGGCGCACTGGCACGTTTCTGCGCGACACAGGGCATCCGACTGGACTTAGCATCCGTTGCCCACCCGCAGTCAAACGGCCAAGTCGAGCGAGCAAATGGACTTATCCTCTCCGGCATCAAGCCCCGACTGGTTGTACCACTAGAGTGATCGGCCGGCTGCTGGCTTGAAGAACTGCCGGCTGTCCTCTGGAGTCTGCGCACTACACCCAACAAGTCAACCGGCTTCACTCCATTCTTTCTTGTGTACGGTGCCGAGGCTGTCATCCCAACAGACATCGAGTTCGACTCGCCTCGGATCACCATGTACATGGAGGAGGAAGCCAAAGAAGCAAGAGAAGACGGCGTCGACCTACTGGAAGAAGGCCGGCTGTTAGCCCTCAGCCGGTCCGCCATCTACCAGCAAGGCCTGCGCCGCTACTACAACCGCAAGGTCAAGCCAAGATCCTTCCAAGAGGGCGACCTTGTGCTCCGGCTGATCCAGCGAACAGCCGGCCAGCACAAGCTCTCGGCCCCTTGGGAAGGCCCCTTCGTCGTCAGCACGGCACTCGGCAACGACTCCTACTACTTGATCGACGCGCAAAAGCCAAGAGCACGCAAGAGAGACGACTCCGGCAAGGAGTCGGAGCGACCATGGAACGCAAACCTCCTAAGACGATTTTACAGCTGAAAAGCAGTATGTATCACGCTACCCCTTTTGTATTAAGTTACAAACCAACAGGCCCCCCGAACAGTACTCGGGGACTGCCTTTTATTTATCTATGGATGACGAGTGTCATATCCATGAATGTCTTATTACATTTTGAATTCTTGTCCGGCACCGGGTCCGACTAGTCGGGCCGGGGACTGGCCGCCTTAAGCTATATTATAAGTTCTTCCCGAAGTCAGCAAAGTAGTGCGCCGGCTCCCCAGTCCTCTCTTGTTGAAAGTCGCAGCTCAAAGAACTGACTGTCCGACTAGCAAGAGAGAAGACAGAAAGGACGACCACACGAAAATGGCTAAGGAACAACTAACCTATATAGCAAAAAGACGGCCTCTATATACGCCTGCCGACTGTCACAACAGCCGGCTGGCCGGCTTCCTAAAAAACTTAGCTTAAGTCTGGCAGAGCTAAAAGTACTTCCCCCTCCCCAATCGGCCAGGCACTCCCCGGCTGCAGTTTGTAGAACAACTGTTTGACTAGGGAGACGGCAACCAAGGGAGGGCGGCAAAGGAAAAAAGCAGAAGGACAAAAAGCAAAAGTACAAGGAAAAGCCGATTGCATAACTTATATACATAAAGCCGCCTAAAGGCTGGCAACAGAATTAAGTTTGAATACACCCAGTGGGTGGAATTGCACAGACTTAACCGAACATTGTTCAAAGTAACAAGACAGGAAAACAAAGAAAGAAGACTAAGGCATGACTTGGAGGCCGAGCTGGTCGGTGAAGGCAGCTCGCCGGCTGAGGGAGTGGCCGCCTAGCTGGTCCCGGCTTGACCGCCTCCCGCGGCAGGAGACGCACTCGCACGCGACGTAGTGCTGGAGGCGCGGTCAGGCTGGCCGGCTTCTCCACCAGCCGGCTCGGCGCCTTCACTCTCCTCCTCCTCCTCCTCACCCTCGTCGCTGGAGCCGATCTCCTCCGCTGAGTCCTCGCCGTACGCCGGGTCCAGCCCGAACCAATCTTCCAGCTGGGCGACTCCATTCTCGTCCACCTCGGGGGCGAAGACGTTGGTGTCGGTGTAGTCGGCGATCGCCGAAGCTCGCCGAATGATGGCCGACCGCGCCGGCTCGAGCTCCGTGTTGGCTTGCTGCCGCCAGGTCGCCAGCTGGTCCAAGTTCAGGCCGGGATACCAGGCCTTGACGAACTCCAGCGCCCGCCTGGAGCCGGAGCGAGCCACTGACGCCTTCCAAGCCTCGAAGCGGCCGACGGCCACCTCCAGCCAGTCGGCGGTCCGGCTGGGAGTGTGCGGGACCACTTGGCCGGGCCAGAGGGCGGCCAAGACCTGCGACCCGGCACGCTGAAGCCGGCGGAGCAGCCTGTGAGCCGGCTGGATACGAGCCTGGATCGCCAGGAGCTGCTCCTCCAGCGAGCGGCCGGCGGTCGGCGAGATCTCGAAGCCGGCTTGCCTCCTCGCCTGGCGACGAACTTTGATGGCCTGGTTGGCAGCAGTTGAGTAGCCAGGGAAGTACTCTGCGCGAAGAAGAAAAGAAAAGAAGAACCCCAAATCAGAAAAACAAGTCGAAGTAGCAGATGGCAAGAGAGGATGAAGGGGCAGACGACTTACCGTCAACCAGATCCTCAATCTGGCCATAGCCGGAGACCAGAGTCTGCCTGGCCTCTGCCCAGCCGGCCGCCTCCGTCTCGAACTCGGCCTGGAGGGTGGCTTCGCGATCCTGCGCAGCCTTGTGGCCTTCCTCCTGGTCGGCCAGCTTCTTGACCAGGCGGTCGCGCTCCTGCACCAAGGCGGCGAGCTCCGCGTCCCTGGCACGAAGAGCAGTCTGGGACTCCCCCAGCTGTGCCCTCAGACTGGCGTTGGCCGCTGCAGAGATAGAAGAACAAGAAGAACGATGAGAAATCATCAAGGAAGATCCGAGCCGACTGCTCAGCAGTCGGCCCGAATCTCGGGGACTACACCCAGTGGGTGCGCTGACGCGCCCCCACATGAGATAAAGATCAAGTTACATACCTCGGCTTTCAGTGAGATCGGCGGTCTTCTACGTCAGCTCCCGAGCCTGGGAGTTGAAGGCGGCTGCTCGGAGGTTGTGATAGTCCTGCAAGGTGGACAGAAGATCAACTTGAGAACAAAAGCAACGATGAGAAATCATCAAGGAAGATCCGAGCCGACTGCTCAGCAGTCGGCCCGAATCTCGGGGACTACACCCAGTGGGTGCGCTGACGCGCCCCCACGAGAGAAATCAAGAAGAAGATGAGAATACTAACCCGGATGGCAGCCCGCGTGGCGAGGAATTCGTCGGTGAACTGCCTCAGCGCCGCGGCTTGGCCCTGGAGCCGGGTCCGGACGTCTTGCGCAGCGATGTTCACCACGGCTGTCCCTCCGCCTGGCGTCCACCCTGAGGTAGCGCTGGCCGCCTCCGCGTCTCGGGCCGACGAGCTGGAGCCCACGGCCGGCCGCGGCTCCGACGCCGCTTTCTGCGGCTCCGACGCGGCCTTCCCTGCGCGCCGGCTTGGCGGAACCCGGATCGCCACCGCAGCTCCCGCGGCCGGCTCGCCTTCCACCGACTGTGCGGGCGCAGGCTCAGTCTGGCCGCCTTGGGCCGCCCCAGTCGGAAGAGTCGGACCCGGCGCCTCCCTCAATAAGATGACGTCGTCGCCGCTCCCTCCCAGATCCGGCTGGGAACCACTGGCTCCCCCTGGCGAGGGATTCGCGCCCCCGGGCGCCATGGTGCGCAGGGGGGTGACCATCAAGGCCTCCCCTGCCGCCGCTTCGGCCTCGGCCTCTGCCTGGGCCTTGGCTGCGGCCTCGGCAAGCGCCTTCGCCGCCTCCTCCTCCCGAGCTGCCTGGGCGGCGGCTGCCCTCCGTGCCTCCGCCTCCCGCGCTTCCTGCTCCTCTCGCACCTCCCGCGCGTTCCTTTCCGTCGCCTCCAGGAGGGCGGTGCGGGGATCTACGCGGCGGGTGGTGCTCCCAGAGCCCCCTGGCGACTCGACAACGGAGCCGGCAGCCGCCCGCTCGAGTGACAGTGGAGCTCTGATCAAAGAAAGAAGACAAAGGTTCAGAAAACCACCCAAGAAAAGAAAGAAGGAGAATACACAGAAAGAGAGAAAGCTTACGCTGACATAGCCTGCAGCTGATTCACCACTCTGCGGAAGCGAGCCGCCTTCGCGGCCGCCTCTTCCCGCCTGGTGGCCACCGCCCCACCCCTGGGCTTCTTCGACCGGCTACCGAACATGCCCTGGGTGGCGCGACGTTTCTGGCCTCTACCCCGAGCAGGCTGCGCGCCGGAGGAGCCCGCGCCGCGTCCGAAGGCCGGCTGACGGGGCGGGACGGCTTCGGCTTCATCCTCGTCCGGCCAGTCGTCGAAGGTCGCGGAGAACCCGGCGCCGCCTGCTTCGCCGCCGGCTTGGCCGCCGGCCGGCTCGGTGGCATCCTCCATATGGACCGCCCCCAGATCGGGGTCCTCCTGGTCGTGCTCGGTCCGGTCGGGGACGAAGCGGCGCTCCACGTCCGCTCCGCCGGCCGGCCGAAGCAGAGGATTCTGTCAAAAAGTGAGCCGACTGAGTTAGAGTCGGCCCAGAGGAACTCGGCGACAAAGCTGAGAGAGAAAGTGAGAAAAAGAGAAGGGGAGCGTACCGTAGGCGGAGGATTGGCGCGGCTATATGGCTCCTTGCCGAATTGCCAGTCGTCGGGAAGCTGGCAGTTGGCGAGGTAGTTCACCATGTCGGCCGCGTCGGCCTGTGGCATCTCCTTGGTGCACATCCGGCTCGGATCGAGCTGGCCGCTCATCTGACGGATCAGATGAGGCCGGCTCTGGAGCGGGAGGACCCGGCGCATGACGAACGCGGCCAGAAGGTCGGGCCCCATCAGGCCCTCCGACTGGACCATCACCCGCAGGCGGGCGATGGCGGCGTTCCCTCCCTGCGATAGCGTCACCGCCCGGAAGGACCACTGGGGCAGCCTCCCCGCCGGTGGGCCGGCTACGTAAGCCGGCAGGTTGATGTAGTCGCCCCGGGGAGCGATGTTCCGCACGTAGAAGTATGATTTCTGCCACTTCTTCACCGATTGGATCAGCGTGATGACCGGGAAGGGGTTGTCGGCGCCCGATCTCCGCGACGCGATGAAGGCGCCAGTGTGGGCCGGCACGCCCTTGCTGCGTGTACCCAGCTTCGACTGGAAGAATTCCCCCCAGAGCTCGAGGGTGGGGAGGACGCCGAGATAGCCCTTGCACAGGGTGACGAAGGCCGACAGCAGCACCACCGCGTTGGGGGTGAGGTGGTGCGGCTGGAGCTGATAGTAGTCCAGCCAGGAGCGGAAGAAGGCGCTCACTGGCAGTCCGAAGCCGCGCAGGAAGTGCGAGCGGAAGACCACCCGCTCGCCCTCCTGCGGCGCCGGCCTGACCTCCTTCTCCGGCGCGAGGCGGACCTCCACTTTGTCCGCGCTGGGCAGACGCCGGGTGTCGCGGAGGAAGTCGATGTGGTCGTTGTGGACGATGGAGCCATCCCAATCCCCGCCGAGCTGCTCTACGTGGGGAGGCATTGCGGAGGCTGGCACGGCGGCAGAGGAGCGTGCGAAGGAAGAGCGCGGCGGCGAGGCGCTGTCGCAGGAACGAGCAGGGCGAGAAGACGAAGGGAGTAGGAGGAGCGTGCGAGGGTTTGCCGCCCTCCACCTCCCCCTACTTATAGCCTCACGTGGCCGAAGAGGCCGGACGTGGGGGGAGACGTGGGATTAACTACGCTCACTCCCCACGACTTGCGTTTATTACGCATAAAGTGCGAGCCGAAACTGCCGCACGGAACGTGCGGGCGGTTTCGGGATACAAAGGATCCGCGCCTGGGCCGGGGCGCGGACGTGGCGGGCCCCCTCCCTGCGACGACGTCCCGTCACGCGCGTGGGGTGGCAGGCTTTCCGGCCACGTGGCACGCCACGGCCCGAGGCCGGCCCGCGGCCCGGTGCACAAGCCCGCGGGTTCCCGCCTCCCGACTCCAGAAGAATTCGACTAAGGGCGGCGCGCCTGCACCAAGGCCGGCTCCCAGCTGCCGGCTTGTCACGATGGGAAGCTGACCGAGCTTCTCAAACCCCACTCCACCTCGAAGCCCAATCAGCTTCGGGGACTACTGTCAGAGTAATTGGCCACGGGTAGCCTAACCGACTACCCCTGCCTCTTCAGAAAATTTATCAGGCCTTTGGGCCTTCAAGCACTCCAAGCATTTGGGCCGCCTTCCCCGGCCGGCTACCACTAAAGCCGACTCCCGGAAGGCGACGCAGCCTCACCGACTCTGAGAAGCCGGCCAAGAAGAACGCCGACTCCTAGAAGCCGGCCGAGACCACAACCGCCCCTACATAACGACGACCTGACGGGGCATGGCCACAGTGCGGCCCACGACCCCCGAAGCCCGAGGCAGGCATGGTTACAGGAGGCCGTACGGGAGGGATGTCTCCCGTGCGGCCGGGCACTGTAGCCACGCCAGCTACGACGTCATCCACGACCCACTCCTGCACGACCCAAGGACTGCGGGCCCCTTTAGCCAGAGGGAGGCGTGAAGGCGGCCCGGCCTTTCCTAGTCGGCCAGGAGCATACCGGCCTCCAGAAGCCGGCGACTCCCTTCCTCGAAGCAGGAGCCCATTTAAGGAGACAAGACGAGTTGAGGCTACAGTGATAGCCCCCGACGCGGATCACTGTAGCCACGCTTACCTCGACAAAGCCCTCATCATCAGAGGCGCGGCTAGAGTAAGCAGCCGCCGACAAGACCCTAGGCGGTGGGGCCGGCCTGCCGACCGAGTAGCCGGCAGCCGGCGGGACCCACCAGCCGGCGGGACCCAGCAGCCGGCGGAGGAGCCGGCAGGCGTAGACACTGACGGCTGGGGCCAGTTCCCAGTCGGATTACCATTGTACCCCCGGGGGGTAGGCCTATATAAACCCCCCGGAGCACCCATGCAAAGGGTTGGCACCTCTGCATGTTTGGCTTCCAAGCATAGCACACGCACACACACCATAGATAGAGAGAAGCAAGAGCTAGCCTTGTTCTTCTTCTCCCTTGATCCCAACAGCTCTAGGAGCGATTGTAGCTACACTTTATCGAGCTAGTGATCATGCGGAGACCCCGCAGAGCAGGACTAGGGGTGTTATCTCCTCGGAGAGCCCCGAACCTGGGTAAGATTCGCCGGCGTACATGTCTTCGCCTCATCCCGTTTCCAGGCACCGGCGACGTTTTATTGGCTCCCACAATGATAAGCCATCCTTTGGCATATGTCGCACCAACCACCCGACAGTAAAACTTTGCCTCGTATTACCATCTAGCCTAACAGTCAGGGATATCCTACCGAATGATATGATGGAATCATATCTGCTAACTACTAAGAGAGAGGTGTGTCTGGGGGGGCAATGTGTGCGAGAGAGGCCTAAAGATAATGTGCGTGCGGGAGACACGTAGGCACATATATGTGCGTATAGAGGGCTAGTAGAGACCGTGCGTGTGTATATATGCATGTGAGAGAAATAGTGTTTTCCAACCGAGATTAGTGAAAAGAGTGGTACATAGTAGTCAGAAAGAGAGAGAGAGATACAGAGAGAGCATGTGCGTGAGACTCCCCGACACCCCGAGAGAGATTGTGAGCATGTGTGAGAGAGAAATGCCGATGCATATAAAGTGTGTGCACTTATGCGGTAGATAGAGAGATATATAGCGCGTTTGTGAGAACGGGCCGAGGCATAGTGCATCTACGTGTAAAAGGCGGCTCTACGCATTAAATCAAAATATAAATGGCATTATTATTTTGGATGAGATCATGAATTTTGCAAATTGCGTATGGACGAAAATCGGTCTATCAGACACCCATACTCTATTGAATTCTAGCATGTGCATGTGTTTATTTCATATTATCGATCCATAGAGTGAGAGCGGTTTGAAATACAGGCAATGGATGCTTTTGCAATTCATATATAAACATTAATTAGTGCACTCCATGTTGTTAGTGTGAAGCACTTTATACATTTGTCACTTGCATGGGTACATTCCAAATTGCTAGCTACGAAATAGAGTACAAGTCGAATTCAACATAAAGGGGGTTTCGAAGATGCGAATTCATAGGAAGTGCATTCATCTATTTGAACCCGAGATAATGGCATTTGTAAATCAGATGTAAAAGGGGGCATCAATCTTTGTTGTGCATTCGAACATGCTATATATATATATTCATACGCATGTCTAACTTTTTTTTGCAACCAAGGAGATTATATCTGGAACCATGCATGAACTGAGGTAAGTTGCATATTTTTTAATATATACTCGTGTACAATGTATATTCAAATGTACCACCTCCATTCCAAAATAATCGTAGCTTTAGGATTTTCAAGAGTAAAGATTTGTGAAGTTTGACAAATCCTGAATGTTCAATTCAAGAGAACCAAAAACGTTAATGCTTCTGCTCCCAAATATTGAACGAAGCGCCAAATAGGCCTCTGGTCACCCGAAACCGCGCAAGACTAATGTTTGGTGGTAGGAAATTACTGTCCTGACTCTGGCCCGTGTAGCCTATCGGCCCGATGTCCAAAGGTCTAAACCGGGGTAGGTTTGTAACGTTACCAAGACGCCAGTCTCAACCGCCTCCGAGAAGCATTCATACGCCGTGGGCGCCTAAACACCCATGCACTCGGCCAAAATCTATCCCTCCCACATTTGGGAGACCTGAGATTACTGTCCTACCCCCAACCCGCAATATGTCCGAAATTTTAGATGGGGGCAAAGTTTGTAACTTTCCCCAAATTTCAAACAAGCGCGTCCCAAACCGAAACATTGTTCCCCCTTAGTTCCCCGCCTCCCTCCGTTTCCCCATTCATACTCCGTGGGCGCCAAAACGCCCTCTCCACCAGCCGCCAAACCCCGGCCTCCTCCGTCCTCCACCCCATAGCGCCCAATCCACCGCCGCCCTCCTCCATCACGCCGGAGCCGGTATCGCGACGTCGTCGTCCAACGCAACCGCAACCGCAACGCCCTCAAGGACTTAGCAGCTGAAGCCGATGTAGATCTGCCTTCACGACGCCGACGCCGACGTGTGCCGTACCAGAATGACTCCAACCACGCCGTCTTGCGCCTCACTGCTGCCGCTCCACTGTCGCAACCGTCCACCACACCAGAGTTGTTCCTGCTACGCCGTCGTTCGCCGCCTCGGATCTGCTTCCCCGCCGCCGACAGACGGCCACCGCACCACACTCAACAACCTGGCCATGGGTTCGTCCAAGGCTGCACCGTCCTCCACAACTTCTCGTTTCCAGCGAACCACAAGAAGATCGTTGGAAAAAAAGAAGGAGGACACAACATTGCCAGCAGAAAGAGGTACTCCTCTTCCCTTATTCGTGCAAACCTTACGTCTCTGCTCACACCGTATTCATCCCACGAAAGAAACTAGTTGAGCGCTTCTTACTGCATCTTCTTCGTGATACTAAATGCACAAGATTTCCTCCCTTTACTATTTCACCTTTGCTAGAGGTCAGTAGCCCGCCTGGATTTCAATTCAGGGTCAGTCGAACCGCAATTAAAAGAACCAGCACCCGCCTAGGCGCGTGGAGCACCTAGTTCGCCGGGGAAGCGGCGCATCGGTGTCTATCATAGGGGTGTGGGGCGCACGACCTGCTTGCACCCGATCTGGAGGTCGGCGGGGCTTGAATGGATTGCCGGGGGGCGGTGCCAAGCATGGCGGTACGGTGAGGTCGAGGGGAGGGCGCAGGCAGGGGACTGGGCCGGTGGTTGCTGCCGTTTTGAGGAAGATCGTCAACACTGACTGGATGGAGGTAGATGAAGGCGATCTGCCCGTTCTTTGTACATCGGACGGTGCAGAAAAAATGGACTGACCTATTTCTTTTCAGTCGAATGTTATTTTCATAGAATCCTGTAGTAATTTAGTGTGCCATGCATGTTGTAGAGCTATCATATGTCTCCCGTCATTTAATTCTCACCGACCTGCTATCTGCTACCTTTACACTATACTAATTGTGCACACACTTCACCCATACTCACACTATTGTTTTTTTATGCATGGGTATTTCAGACTCTGACGCAATGTTGATGAATGCTGAAAAGAAAAGACAGAAGTCGCTCCAGTGTAATTCGAAGATAAGCACTAAGCGTTTCAGCGCTCTAAAGGATGCAGTGTCAGCAGTTGGAGACAGTAAACGTAGCTCTGCAGTTGATGATCTCAATTGCCACACACAACCATCCTAGGTGCTTGCTTTAACTTCGCGCTGTCAAATCTGGTTGCATGTTGCATATGGTGTCTAGCTTGTATTGCTTCCAATTTGGTTAAATTGTATCTGCTTGCTTTACACATTATACCTTTGATAATGACATGCCTTCCTATTTTTGATACATACTACATATGTCTATTAACCATGTTCGTACATCAAACTAATGCTCTTTTGTATCCCTCGTCAATCACTTATGATGAGACAGTCACCCGGGTGGGTTACTATGAGATGCCATACTCGTTTAAAGAGTGCAGTGTCATCCTCCCCACATGATTCTCAAGAAACAACAAGGCTAAATGAAGATAGTCAACGTAGCTCTCTAGTTGATGACCGCAATTCCCCCACACCACCATCACAGGTGCTTGCTCTTACTTCGCAGTGTGATATGTGGTTGCATGTTGCATACGGTGTCTAGCTTGTAATGCTTCTAATTAGGGTAAATTGCATCTGCTTAGTTTACACATTATACCTGTGAATATGACACTACATCTATGTGTTAACCTTGTTCTTACATGAAACTACCTCTCTTCTGTATCCTGCATCAATCACTTACGATGAGTCACCTTTATTCGTTGCATATTGCATATTATTTCTAGCCTGTTGCCATGTATTGCTTCTAATTTGGTCAAATACATTTGTTAGGGCACCCTTTTAATTTGGCAGAGTGATATTGGTTTCATCTTTCATATGGTTTCTAGCTTGCATTGATTCTAAGAAGTTCAAGCACCTTGTGCTTAGTTTACACTTTATACATCATACATGTCAATATGTCACGCCGTCCTGTTTTTCATGCATATTCCATCCTCCTATCATGCGGCTGCCTTACATGAAAGTAGTGTTCGTCAGTATCATGCATCAATGAGTTCTGAAGAGCAAATTTTATTCCTTTTTCTTGTGGGTTTGACTTGACAAGGCAAAATCAAGAAAGAGGAAGGAAAAGAGTAAGGAAGGTGATGATGGTGGTCCTCTGCAGCAACGTAAACGGAGCATCTGTACCGATTCTCCTTGTACTGATAGTGCATTACAAGGTCCAAGTCTCCGCTCCCCTACTCCACCATCCAGGGTGCTTGCTCTAACTTCGCAGTGTGATATCTGGTTGCATGTTGCATATGGTGTCTAGCTTGTATTGCTCCTAATTAGTGTAAACTGCATCTGCTTAGCTTACACATGATACGTGTGAATATGACACGCTTTCCTGTTTTTGGTACATACTATATCTGTCTATCACACCATGTTCTTACATGAAACTACTCTTATTGTGTATCCAGCATCAGTCACTTATGATGGAACACCTTTAAGTTGGCAGTGTGATATTGGTTTGTGTCTTGAATATGATTTCTAGCATGTATTGCTTCTAGTTTGATGAACGCCACCTATGACGAGACAGTTTTAACTTGGCAGAGTGATGTTGATTGCACCTTTCATATGGTGTCTAGTTTGCAGTGCTTCTAATTTTTTGAAGTGCCTTATGCTTAGTTACCACATCATAGGTGTGAATATGTCAAGCCGTCCATTTTTTCATACATATTCCATCCTCGTATCATGACTTTGCCTTTCATCAGAGTAGTGTTCGTCAGTATCATGCATGAATGAGTTCTGAAGAGCGAATTATATTCCTTTTTCTTGTCGGTTTGACCTCACAATGCAAAATCAATAAAGCTGAAGGAAATTGGCAAGGCATTGGATGATGGTGGTCCTTCTGAGCAACTGAAACGGAGGTTCTCTACAGATTCTACTCCGCCATCCTCCCAACAAGATTCGCAAGACAACGCAAGGCTAGACAGTCAACGTAGCTGTGTAGATGATGAGCACATCTCCCCTACTCCATCATCACAGGTGCTTGCTCTAACTTGGCACTATTATATGTGGTTGCATGTTGCGTATGATGTCTAGCTTGTATTGCTTCTAACTTTGTTGAGTTGCATCTGCTTACTTTACACATAATGCCTGTGAATATGACACATGTTCCTGTTTCTAGAACATACGTGTACATGATGAGCACATCTCCCCTACTCCACCATCACAGGTGCTTTCTCTAACTTGGAACTGTTATATGTGGTTGCGTTTTCCGTATGATGTCTAGTTTGTATTGCATCTGATTATGTTGAATTGCATCTGCGTAGCTTACAACTTATACCTGCAACGATCACTTACCCATAAGACACATTTTACTTGGGACTGTGATGTAGGTTGCATCTTGCATTGTCTTCTAGCTTGTACTGCTTCTAATTTCTTGAAATGGCACTTACGATGAGACACTTTTTACCTGATAGATTGATATTGGTTGCATGTTCATATGGTGCCTAGCTTTCATTTCTTCTAATTTTGTTGAAATGCCTTCCGCTTACTGTTTTTTAATACATATTCCATCCTCCTATCGTACATGTGAATATGAAACGCTGTCTTTCTTGTATATATTCCATCCTCCTATCCTGCGCTTGCCTTACATCAAAGTAGTGTTCGTATGTATCATGCATCAACCAGTTATGCAGAGCTAATTTTATTCATCTTCTTGTGGTTTTGACTTCATAAGGCAATATCAGAAAATAGGAAGGAAAAGAGTAAGTTAGGGGATGTTGGTGGTCGTTCGCACCGACGCAAACAGAGACTCTCTAGATTTGCCACTGCTACTGCTAATGAAGTTGAAGTCCCAAGTCTACATGATGAGTTCATCTCCCATACTCCATCGCAGGTGCTTGCTCTAAGTTGACTGTGTGATAATTGGTTTCATGTTGCATATGTTGTCTAGCCTGTATTTCTTCTATTTTGATTAAATTGCACCTGCTGAGTTCATACGTTATACATGTGCATATGACATGGCGTTCTGTGTCTAGAATACACTGCATCTATCTATCATACCATGTTCTTACATCAAAGTACCGCTGTTGTGTATCCCGCATCAGTCACTCATGATTGGACACTTTTAACATGGCAGTTTGATAGTGGTTGCATCTTGCATTGATTTCTACGTTGTACTGCTTCTAATTTTTCGAATTGCCACTTATGACAAGACACTTTTAACTTGGCAGAGTAATATTGGTTGCATCTTTCATATGGTGTCTAGCTTGCATCACTTCTATTTTCTTGAAAATCCTTCTGCTTAGTTTACACATCGTAGCTGTGAATATGTCATGTCGTCATGTTTTCCTTACATATTCCATCCTCATACGATTGTCTTACATCAAAGTATTGCTTATCTATATCATGCATCAATGAGTTCTGAAGAGAGATTTTATTCTTTTGTGTTGTGGGTACGGCTTGACATGGCAAAGTCAAAAAAGAGCAAGGAAAATAATATAGTAGGGAGTGGTGTTACTCGTCGGGTGAAACGGAAAAGGATCGGCCGTCCAGATTCTGCTGGTACTTATAGTGCAGTAGAAGGTCCAAGTCCACCGGCAAAATCTACAAACACAGTATCACCTGCTCCACCAGCTGCAGCATCCGCTTCAACTGTACCAGCATCTCAACGAGTTACTCGTTCGTTTGCTCCGGAACTGGCCAGTTCCCAAGCTGCCTTCACACCTAACACTACTTCCGAAGCACTGCTGACACAACAGGACTTGGCAAGATCAGATGAACCTCATGAGCATCAACACCAAGACGGTACCTGACCGAGTCAAGTTGCAGTTGCATGCTCCTTTATATGTACTCTCACAGTTTGATGTACACTAACACTTTCCATATTCGTTGTTGAACTAGCACCACGACGCAAGCGGAAACAGACATCAGGGATAATGCTTGACAGATTAACAAAATCTAAAGGAGGAAGAATGGAGATCCATTTTGAGGCAGGTTTAAAAAGGCCACGTGATGCTACAGAGTCAGCCAAGTTAGTATTAGAGGCAGCCGTTGCCATTAGGTGTCATGCACGTATCCTCCCAACGTGGATCCAGTACAGGAATGAGAAAGACAATACCCAGTTTAACACCTTCCTTGACCATTTATCCATAAGTAATGTTATTCATCGCAATTAGTAATATTGTCTTGCTATGTCCCATACTTTCTAGCTTCATCCTAATAAGACTCACATTCTTTTTTTAACAGATGAGGTTCAAGTTGGATCCGAAAGATGATGCAACAAAACAAGCATGCACTCATGTTTTTCAGTCTGCTCTGCGACATTATCGGTACCACCTTAGAAAATCTCACTTTGAAGGCAAGGCTAACAATGAAATTGCCTAAACATCTCCAGTGGAATATATTACAGATGAAGACTGGACAGCCCTCGTTAAACACTGGTCTGATCCAAAGTATCAGGTAGGCTATATGTATTTGATCAGACCACATATTGAACTTGTATTTATGTATGTGCCTTACAAGTGTATCTTCTTCTAGGCTAACTGTTTGAAGAACAAGACCAACTGTTCTAAAGTGAAATTCCAACAGACAACAGGATCTCGTAGCTATATTGCACACTGCGAGGCTCTTGTGAATAGCTGCTACTTCCTTCTTTTTTTCTGTGACATATTATCATATCTATATTGACTTGTTCCAAATACAGAGGGAAGCCTGTGCGGACCAAAAAGAACCTGAACCGAATGCAGTGCAAATCTTCAAGGATTGCCACACCAGCAAGATGAAGGGCATGAGCACACCAGTTCAAGCCGTTGTTGTAAGTCCTTACTCCTCCTGCCTTTGAACTGATTGGTACTGTGATGTGTTCATTTAAGTACTTGGTTTGCAGCCAATGTCAGTTACTCTGTTCACTTTTATACACAGTTGTCTTAACGTATCATTTCACCTTACATGGTTTAAAAGAGATGAAGGATATTCTTTTGGTCTTGATCTGTATTCTAGTTGTTATGTTCACGTGCGCACACAATGATATAAAATAGCAAGTTTGTTTTATATCTGTTTGCCCATGATATGAATGATGCCATACTATGTTCATCCTACTTTAAACCATGTCTCTTTATCCTTAGATGTCAACGAATGTGAGGAAATAGACAATACAGTAGGCATGCTACATGGACATATGTTCCGAAAGTGATTTTATTATGTAGTTGGCACTACAATACATGCTAATGTATTACAGTAGTTCACCAAAATAAGTTATGTATAAACGCGTAACCTAGTTTGTATGTTTTTGTCTCATTAGTAACTTATCTGGTACACTAATCTACAAGTTCATACTTTCAGGAAGCTATGGAAAAAATGATTGAACAGCCACAACCACCTGAAGGTGACGAGGCTACCACAGGCACAATGTCACCTCTTGCTGCAGTGCATCAGTATCTCTCCACTAACAGTGCAAAAAAGCACCTTCCTGCGTAATTCTGTGTTGGTTGTCAAGGTAACCTCGTCCAAATCGCCTACTGAACAAAATCTTCCTGCTAGACAGAGTTATATATCGGTGCTCCAGACACAAGTCCAATCCCTAGTGGACATTGTTTTGGAAACAAGAATAGTGGTTGAAAAATGTCGTCAAGATATGAATGGTTTTGAAACCAGACTATCAGACATTCGCTTCGTTGTTCAAGAGCAATGGCGGAAAAAAGGTGAAGATCGTGCTGCTCCATCAGATTCTATAGCCTGAAACATTAGCACTCAGGTCAAATGATCTGTGCTTCTATACATCTGATGGTGCTTTTATCTGCAAGGACCGTAAACTTTATGCCAACAGGCCTTTTGTTGTGATACAACATTTATGCTGCTGCCAAAGGCTGCAATAATTACGACGCTATTTTTGTATAGTGTAGGTTTATCTTAGTAATGTATTCGGCCGAAAGCTTCGTAGGAGCCCAACATGCCAACATTCGTCGGGCCCATTCCAATTGGGCTAAAAACGATTATGGGCCGAAATTTGCATGTAGCCCACTAAAAATATCTGGGCCTAAATCAGCATAAGATTTCATATTTTTCTGGTAGGCCTGTGCCCATAGTGGGCCTTTAACAGGCCTAAACATAATTTGGGCCCTCAGTAACAATAGGCCGTTTACAGGTGTAAATATCTCGAGCCCATAAAAACATGGGCCTTTAAAAGACCGAAAGTGAGATTGGGCCCATTTACGATGCGGATCTTTCACAAGCCGAAATTCGGACAGGCCATAAATGCGTCGACCTAATACACGGGCCTTTAACAGGACGGAAGTTCGGTCGGGCTAGATTATCATCATTTTTATATGGGCGTTAATGGGCCCGATGTGACGTTGGGCCACATATCGCCCATGGATTTCGTCCTACGTTAACAGGCCGAAAATCACAACAGGCCGAAAGTGGCCCAAATCTATGGTGGGCCGCTAACAGGCCGAATGTCAGACATGGCCGAATATGACCCAAATCATTCATGGTCGTTTATGGGCCGAAAGTTTCAATGGCCTGTAAATGGGCCCAAATGAAGCAGAACCTTTAATAGGCCGGAAATACATCGGGTCGTAATTCGGCCCATATACTTAGCAGACTGTTAACGGGCCAGAAGTGATCATAGGCCGCGATGATGACAAGTTTAGGACAGGCCGTTGAAGGGCCGATTTGACACTAGCCGTACGGGCCTTAACTGAGAATGTTGGGCCTTTATCTGGGCCGGCCCATTATGGTCCGCAAAATTTCACGAGCCTTTAGCTGGGCTGGCCCATTATGGCCTGCAAAATCTCGTGGGCCTTTAGCTGGGCCGGCCCATTATGATACGAAAAATCTCGTGGGCCTTTTGCTGGGCCGGCCCATTATGGACCGCAAAATCTTGTGGGCCTTTAGTTGGGCCGACCCATTTAAACTTTATGGGCAACTTTTGGGCCGGTCCACGTGTCAGCATATCATAGGTGCATCTCGCCCATTGGATGAGTGACACCTGTGCCAACGCGGAGCCGACACGTGTTTCCTCCAGCCAATGATGATTTTACACGTGGAAAATCCCCATTGGTCGGGGCTGTTAACGGGTTATCGGATCCAAAACCGGACCCGATAGCTTAACGGCGTTCCGTTACGGTGGATGCCACGTGTCGGTCACCCTTGACGAAAGCACTTCTGTGACGCGCGATTTATCGTCATGGAAGTGGACACTTCCATGATGATAATTTTGGTAATGTCATGCAACACTTCTACGATAGCACAGGTATGACTATCTTGATTCTGTCATAAAATTGTCATGGATGTACATGCATGACAAAAAATGTGACCTACTGTGACAAACACGTATCATCACGGAAGTGTATTTTTTTTGTAGTGCATGACGTCTCCAAGCACCCCAAGGACAAGTTTTTCGAGAAGGTCATCAACCCCTACCTTGCGGAGGTGCTGCGACACCCTCAAGCCATTGAGATGCGTGAGGGGGTGCTGCACATCCATGATGTTGAGGTACCGAAGAAGACCGGAAGCGTGGAGGCAAGACTCGAAGCAATGGAGCAGCAAGTTTTCATGTGTCAAGGGATGGTGGGACACAGACTCAACGCCAATCACATGATGATCGCGGAGTTCACCAACAAGCACAAGCTGGACCCCAATAGCATTGAGGAGGCCATCTTCAGGCTTCATGAGAAAATCGAGCATCTCCAAGCCCAGATCTATGACCTGCAAAACCAAAACTGTGAGTATGAATATAGATTCAAGAGGATGAGTTTGGCTGCAGATTCGAGGATCCCGGAGACCCGCTCATATTTATATGATGGTGAGCCTATGCCTTGGAAGATGGACGACAAGCCTGCTTCATCAAAAACTCCTTCATCACCACCTCCGAAGAAAGAGATCTAAGTACATGGGTATGGGCACTCCCCTTGGCAACTGCCAAGCTTGGGGGAGTGCCCCGGTATCGTATCACCATCACATCTTTATCTTTATCGCTTTTCTTAGTTCGATCCTTTTGGTTATATCTTGATCTAGTAGAATAAAGTTTTTAGTATGATCTAGCTTTGAGTTTTTCTTTATGTTCCCTCTATGTAATCGAGTCTGTGAGATATATAATAAAGAGTAGTTATGAGTTAAGGGCTTTGCTTTCTTGCTATGATCTTGAGGGAATTAAATAAATAGAAAGAAATAGAAAGATCATATATTGATCTTATGGAGAGTAATGACTTCACATATAAAGAGTATGATGAATAAAAGTTATTGAGAGTTTACAAACATAGTTTTGGTCATTTTTGCAATTAATAGGAAGTAATAAAGAAAGAGAGGCTTTACATATAAATATACTATCTTGGACATCTTTTGTAATTGTGAGCACTCATTAAAATATGACATGCTAAAAGGTTGATGTTGGACAAGGAAGACAACATAATGAGTTATGTTTTCTTATATCCGAATAGAAGTTATATTGTTTTGGATCATCCAACATGTTGAGCTTGCCTTTCCCCCTCGTGCTAGCCAAATTCTTTGCACCAAGTAGACTTGTGCTTCCAAACATCCCTAAACCCAGTTTTGCCATAAGAGTCCACCATACCTACCTATGGATTGAGTAAGATCCTTCAAGTAAGTTGTCATCAGTGCAAGCAATAAAAATTGCTCTCTCTAAATATGTATGATCTATTAGTGTGAAGAAAACAAGCTTTATACGAACTTGTGATATGGAAGAAATAAAAGCGACGGACTGCATAATAAAGGTCCTTATCACGAGCAGCAATATAAAGTGATGTTCTATTGCACTAAGATTTTATACATATAACCATAAAAGCGCATGACAACCTCTGCTTTCCTCTACGAAGGGCCTATCTTTTATTTTTATCTTCTACCCTTACAAGAGTCATGGTGATCATCACCTTTAATTTTTATACTTTTTCCTTTGGCAAGCTCCATGTGTTGGAGAGATCCGGATATATATATATATATATATATCCACTCGGATGTAGGTTATCATAAAGTATTATTGTTGACATTACCCTTGAGGTAAAAGGTTGGGAGGCGAAACTATAAGCCCCTATCTTTCTCTGTGACTTTGTACCCATAAGTATCATGTGAGTGTTAGCAATGGTGAAAGGTTATATGATAGTTGAGTATGTGGACTTGCTGAAAAGCTCTTATTTGACTCTTTCCGATGTTATGATAAATTGCAATTGCTTCAATGACTGAGATCATAGTTTTTTAGTTTTCAATGAAGTTTCTGATTCATACTTTACCTTGTGAACGAATTGTTACTTGAGCATAAGAAATTATATGCCCTATATCCGTATTTTATTTTATCGACACCTCTATCTCTAAACATGTGGACATATTTATCAATATCGGCTTTCGCTTGAGGACAAGCGAGGTCTAAGTTTGGGGGAGTTGATACGTCCATTTTGCATCATGCTTTTATGTTGATATTTATTGCATTATGGGCTGTTATTACACATTATATCACAATACTTATGCCTATTCTATCTTATTTTACAAGGTTTACATGAAGAGGGAGAATGCCGGCAGCTGGAATTCTAGACTAGAAAAGGAGCAAATATTAGAGACCTATTCTGCACAACTCCAAAAGTCCCAAAACTTCATGGAGATTATTTTTGGAATATATAAAAAATATTGGGCGAAGAAAGAACCAGAGGGGGCCACCAGCCAGCCACAAGGGTGGAGGGCGCGCCCCACCCTCCTGGGCGCACCCCCGACCTTGTGGGCCCCCTGGCAGGCCTCCGGTGCCCATCTTCTGCTATATGGTGTCTTTTACCCTGGAAAAAATCATAAGGAAGCTTTTGGGACGAAGCGCCGCCGTCTTGAGGCGGAACCTGGGCAAAACCAATCTAGGGCTTTGGCGGAGCTGTTCTGTCGGGGAAACTTCCCTCCGGGAGGTGGAAATCTAAGCCATCGTCATCACCAACGATCCTCTCATCGAGAGGGGGTCAATCTCCATCAACATATTCACCAACACCATCTCCTCACAAACCCTAGTTCATCTCTTGTATTCGATCTTGGTCCCAAAACCTCAGATTGGTACCTGTGGGTTGCTAGTAGTGTTGATTACTCCTTGTAGTTGATGCTAGTTGGTTTATTCGGTGGAAGATCATATGTTCAGATCCTTAATGATAATTAATACTCCTGTGATTATGATCATGAATATGCTTTGTGATTAGTTACGTTTGTTCCTGAGGACATGGGAGAAGTCTTGTTATAAGTAATCATGTGAATTTGGTATTCGTTCAATATTTTGATGAGATGTATGTTGTCTCTCCTCTAGTGGTTTTATGTGAACGTTGACTACATGACACTTCACCATTATTTGGGCCTAGGGGAAGGCATTGGGAAGTAATAAGTAGATGATGGGTTGCTAGAGTGACAGAAGCTTAAACCCTAGTTTATGCAGTGCTTCGTAAGGGGCTGATTTGGATCCATATGTTTCATGCTATGGTTAGGTTTACCTTAATTCTTCTTTCGTAGTTGCGGATGCTTGCGAGAGGGGTTAATCATAAGTGGGAGGATTTCCCAAGGAAGGGAAGCACCCAAGCACCGGTCCACCCACATATCAAATTATCAAAGTAATGAACGCGAATCATATGAGCATGATGAAAACTAACTTGACAACAATTCCCATGTGTCCTAGGGAGCGCTTTGCTTTATATAAGAGTTTATCCAGGCTTTTCCTTTGCTACAAAAAGGATTGAGCCACCTTGCTGCACCTTGTTTACTTCTATTACTTGTTACCCGTTACGATTTATCCTATCACAAAACTACCTGTTACCGATAATTTCAGTGCTTGCAGAAAATACCTTGCTGAAAACCACTTGTCATTTCCTTCTGCTCCTCGTTGGTGTAAGTGCATCTAGTGCCACCCCTAGTTAGTTTTGGAGTATTGACAACAAACCTGGTTGAGGGACTAATGTGATTGTGAGAATTGCAGGATAACACAGGTAGTAGTCCCTCATTGATTCGGTTTACCTATCGGAGATGACCCCTAAAAATGTATGAAGACATTGAAGACAATGGTGGCATGTGAAGATATTCACATTGAAGATTACGACAAAAGAAGACATCGTGTGAAGACTATGGAGCGCGAAAACTTAGTTGTTTCGTTGTTTCCTTTTCTTCTTTGTTGAGTCATAGGAACCACCGTACTGTTAAGTGGGGTCCCAGTGAACAAAGTCAGAGTGACTGAAGTGATGCTCAACCAAATCCTATGTCTTTGAGCGAAGACAATGAGAGCAAATCTTATCCAGAGCTGGATGAGTCAGCTTTACTTGTAGCCCAAGTAAAGTTGCCGCGTGTGTTTGAAATCTGACCGTTGGAACACATGTCAGTTCCTTAGTGACCCAGGGTCATTTCGGACAAATCAGGTCGGGTAGCCTAGTGGCTATAAATAGCCCACCCCCTACACCATAAATTAGTGGCTGCTCAGAGTTAGTGCACGGCTTTTGTCGTTTGAGAGCAACCCACCTCTGAAGCTTTTGAGAGAGAGAAATCCTTGCGAGGACAAAGCCCAAACACCCAGAGCCAGAGAGTGTTAGGCATCACTGAAGTCTTTCTGCCCGTGTGACCTGAAGACTTGTTACACTTGAGGACTGTGAATCCTCCAGCCGGTTAGGCATCGCGTTCTGAGCATCCAAGAGTCATTGTGGATCGCCGGTGAACGAAGTCTGTGAAGGTTTGGAAGTCTACCTTGAAGACTTACCAGAGTGATTGGGCGAGGACTGGGTGTCCTTAGCTCAAGGGGAATAAGGTGAAGACGCAGTCTTCTGAGTTGAATCTCAGCCTCCCTAACCAGACGTACAGTTGTCACAGCAACTGGAACTGGTCCATCAAATCCTTGTCTTCGCCAAGCGACTGGTTCTATCGTCTCCCTCTCTTTATTTACAGTTTGTCTTCATGAAGTCATTGCCTGTTTGCTTTACCTATTTGTCTTCACTGTGTGACTACTATCGTTGTTTGGCTTCATACCTTCTTCCATCCTGATCCTTACTACCTAGCTGCTATTAGTCTTCGTGCTTTCACTTCATTGCATACTTGACTATGGCTTGCTTAGTGTAGTTTACCTTCCGCTGCATACCAATAGGTTCATTTCTATTGTTTGTCTTCGAAACTCTCATGTTTTGAAGACTTTCATAAAAATCGCCTATTCACCCCCCTCTAGTCAATAACTAGCACTTTCAATTGGTATCAGAGCAAGGTACTCCCTTGTTCTGTGTGATTCGGTTTAACCACCTGGAGTTTTAGCTATGTAGACTGTAGGGATAATCAAAGTCTCCGCTGCTTGCCCCGTCTTTGATGGAACTGGATATCCCTACTGGAAGAATAAGATGCGCATGCATCTTGAAGCCATTGATGTCGACCTCTGGTATGTCGTCAAGAATGGCGTTCCCAAGACTGGTGAAGGTGTCACCCCCGCGGATGTCAAGAAGTTCATTCAACTGGATTCTACTGCCAAGAACATCATCTGTGGTCATCTGACCAAAGGACAGTATGGCCGTGTGAGTGCTCTGGAAACGTCAAAGCTAGTCTGGGACTGGCTCTCCAAGGTCAACGAAGGCGTCTCAACCCAGAGAGACCAAAGGATCAGTGTTCTTCGCAAACTCTTCAATCGCTTCAAGAGAAATGACAATGAGAATGTCCAGCTCATGTTTGATCGCCTCACTGACAACACAAATGAGCTTCGTGCTCTCGGCGCCACTGAGATCACCAAGCATGAAATCGTCAAGACACTACTGAGATCACTTGACAGCTTGTTCGACACCCTTGACCTGATGATACAAGAACGCCCTGACTTCAAGACACTCGATCCGTCTGATATACTTGAGAGGCTCAACACACATGAGTTCCAGCTATCTGAGAAAAGAGATATCTATGGTCCCAACTACGGCCGAACTCGTGCTTTGAAGGCAAAAGCTGTTTCCTCATCTGAAGAAGAATCTGACTGCAGTTCTGGTGATCCTGAAGACATTGGAAAGGATCTTGCTATGCTTGTGAAGAAGTTCCAGAAGTTCACTAAGAAGAAGGGCTTCAGAAAGCCTTCACGATCCAGCTCAAGAAATGATGAAGCTTCCACTCATGATTACAAGAAGAGAACATGTCACAAGTGCAAGAAACCTGGACACTATATCTCGGAATGTCCATTATGGGACAATGAGAACAACAAGAAGAAGAAGAGCAAGGAATATGATTCCGATGACAAGAAGAAGAAGAAGAAATCTTCAAAGTCTTCTTCCAAGTCTTCGTCCAAGTCTTCATCACACAAGAAGAGCTCATCTGGAAAGGCTCGTGCTTTTGTTGGCAAGGAGATGGATTCAGAGGAGGAGTCTGCTTCTGAGGAGGCGGAGGTGGAGTCTGAGGAGGAGTCCGACTCTGGCGCTGCAAGTTTGGCTCTAGCTACAACCTACGTTGCCAAGTCCATCTTCAACACTGAAGACAATGGCCCCGTCAACAACGCTGAAGTTAATGACAAGGACGACTCTGCTCCCACCTACTGCTTCATGGCATGTGGTGCCAAGGTAAAATCACACGATGCTTACTTTCAAACTTCAAGTGAAGATGACTCTGATTGTGAATCCAAACCCAGCTACAAAACACTTGCTAAAATTGCAACTAAACAACAGAAAGCTATGGAACACACTCAAAAACTGTTAGACAAAAGCGATGACCTGTTGGACGCTGAAATGACCCGTTCTCGGTCCTTAATTGAAGACATAAAAAATCTTCATGTTAAGTACCAGGAACTTGAAAGTCATCATGAAACGCTCTCAACCACTCATGAAAAGCTCTCCTATGATTATCTTCAAAGGAAGCAAGAGCTTGAGAAATTGAGAGCGGCTCATGAAGATCTTCAAAAAGAGAATGAGTCACTTCGCGCTCAACAGATCAGTTCCGCTCAGGAAGGATTTGAACCACCATGTCTAAAATGCCTTGAGCGTGATAACGCTACCTCTGTTGTTGAATGTTCTACTGCTGCTACTGTTGCAATATCTTCAACTGCTGATGTGGTAACTAACCCCTCTGCTGAGGATACCACTACTATTGCTGATGAAAATGCTAGGTTGAAGACATTGCTTGAAACAGGGATGTACAAAAGTCTCAAAGGGCATCAGACACTGTGCGATGTCCTCAAAAAGTAGATTCTGAACCGAAACCCTAGGAAAGAGGGTGTTGGGTTCGAGAGGAAAATGAATGTTGATGGCTCCTACTGGAAGCCTGAGCAGTACCCCAAAACCACATGGGTTGCTGCAAAGGGACCTTCAGTGGATCCATCCACCTTATCTGGCTTCACTTGTGCTAACCCTATTATCATTGATGAATCCTTTGATGCAAACTATAACTGTTTAAGAATCAGAATGGTGAAGTGTTTGCCAGGTATATTGGTACTAACTGCAGGAATGGGCCACCTATGAAGAAGATCTGGGTTCCCAAAAGTTGTCTTGAGAATCTTCCTGTGAATGTCATCATGACACCACCTGGGAAGAAGACAAATCCCAGACCAAAGGATTCATATGGTCTAAAGGCTTCATACAGACAGAGGACTCACCTGAGTCACCCTAACGCCAATGTTTTGCAGGGAAATCATACTCAAACTTATGAATATGAGCATGTCTCTTCAAACCGCTATGTTCATAAAACTAAGAACTTTTCTGCTTATTCATATGAGTATCATTCATCTCCTGCAAGGCTATTTGCTAGGGCTCCAAAGCCAAAGTTCTCAGATGCTGCACTTAGACTCATTGCTTCTAAGCCACCCCTGAAGATGTGGGTGGTTAAGAAGAATTAACTTTCTTTTGCAGGGAAAGGTCTCCGACCGGAAATCAAAGGCGTCTGATGCTATTGCTGGGGACCTAAAACATCTTGTAGGGCGCAAGATCAAATGCCCAAATGGTCTCACTATGTATTTTGTTCCTGAATCGTTTGCTAATCATCCTATCAGTCCTAATCTTGATCTGAGCTTTGATAATCCTCTTGCCCGTCAAATGTTTATGCTTCACAATACTCTTGGTGAAGCCTATCCCCCTAACTGTACTGTAGGGTATGACACCTCATGCTTCAGAATGGATTATGGATAGCGGATGCACTAATCATATGACTGGTGATCGAAGTCTTCTCATGGACTCAACCTTACGTCCATCTGACAAGAGTCACATCACATTTGCTGACACTAGTAAAAGCAAGGTATTGGGTCTAGGTAGAGTTGCAATCTCAAAGGATCAGCACATGGATAAAGTGATGCTTATTGAATCCCTTGGTTCCAACTTAATGTCTGTCTCAATGCTCTGTGACTTGAACATGATTGTGATATTTGGAAAATATCGTTGCCTTGTACTAATGGAATTTGACAAGTCTCTAGTCTTTGAAGGGTACCGGAAAGATGATCTGTACATGGTAGATTTCTCAGCAGGGCCACAGCTTGCCGTATGTCTTCTCGAAAAAGCTTCAGAGTGCTGGCTCTGGCATCGGAGACTAGGGCATGCTGGCATGAGGAACTTACACATTCTCGCAAAGAAGAAGCATGTCATAGGCATCGAGGGCGTCAAGTTCAAGAAAGATCACTTGTGCGGTGCCTGCGAAGCTGGAAAGATGGCTAGGGCCAAGCATCCCTCGAAGAAAATCATGATGACATCTCAACCCTTAGAGCTGCTACACATGGACTTATTTGGCCCTACTCACTACTCTACTCTCACTACTATTGCTTGTCTCTATGACTTTGTCATTGTTGATGATTATTCAAGATATACATGGGTGCACATAATTCTCTACAAGACTGAAGTACAGGATGTCTTCAGACGCTTCGCCAACCGTGCCATGAACAACTATGGCGTCAAAGATCAAGCATATCAGGAGTGACAATGGCACAGAGTTCAAGAACACCGGCCTCGATCTTTACTTGGATACATTAGGCATCACTCATCAGTTCTCAGCTCCGTACACACCTCAGCAGAATGGCATCGTGGAGCGCAAGAACAGAACACACATTGAGATGGCTCGGACGATGCTCGATGAATACAAGACACCAAGAAAGTTCTGGCCTGAAGCTATTAATATTGCATGCCATGTCATCAACCGTGTTTATCTTCACAAGCTTCTAAAGAAAACATCCTATGAACTCCTCACTGGTAAGAAGCCAAATGTCAGTTACTTCAGAGTATTTGGTGCTAGGTGCTGGATCAAGGATCCACATCACACTTCAAAATTTGCACCGAAATCACATGAAGGTTTTATGCTCGGTTACGGAAAGGATTCACACTCCTACAGAGTCTTCAACCTCTTTCACTATAAAGTGGTTGAAACTGTGGATGTGCGGTTCGATGAGACTACGGCTCGCAAAGAGAGCACCTGCCAAATGTGCTAGATGAAGTTCCACCCAGTGAATCCATCAAGCTAATGGGAACAGGAGAAATCATACCATCTGAAGCACAGCCTGAAGAGGAACTTATCATTTCTGCACCTAATGAACCTGAAGACAATGCTCAGCCCGAAGACAATCCTCCCAACGATGACAATGATCAGCAAGAGCAAAATCTTTGTCCAGTTCATCCTCGTGTTGTAAATGAAGTATAGATTGAGAAGATAATTGATAGCATCAATGCGCCTGGTCCACTCACTCGTTCAAGAGCAACACAGCTAGCAAATTTCTATGGGTACTTTGCTTTTGTCTCAATATCTGAACCCAGAAAGTTGCTGAAGCCTTCATGGAACCTGAATGGATTCAAGCTATGCAAGAAGAGCTTCAACAGTTCAAGCTGAACAATGTCTGGGAACTTGTCAAGCGTCCTGACCCCCGCAAGCACAACATAATAGGCACAAAATGGATATATCGCAACAAACAAGATGAGCATGGTCAAGTTGTCAGAAACAAGGCACGTCTCGTTGCTCAAGGATACACTCAAGTTGAAGGGATTGACTTCGACGAAACATTTGCTCCTGTGGCTAGGCTTGAAGCTATTCGCATATTGCTAGCCTATGCAAACCATCACAACATCTTGTTGTATCAAATGGATGTAAAGAGTGCATTTCTCAATGGCAAGATTGAAGAAGAAGTGTATGTTGCACAACCTCCTGGCTCTGAAGATCCAAAACATCCTGATATGGTGTACAAGCTAAACAAGGCACTGTATGGCCTCAAACAAGCCCCTCGCGCTTGGTATGATACACTCAAAGACTTCCTGAAAAGCAAAGGCTTCAAACCTGGTTCCCTGGATCCCACACACTTCACGAAGACATATGATGGTGAACTGTTTGTGTGCCAAATATATGTGGATGACATTATCTTCGGCTGCACCAACCAGAAATACAGTGATGAGTTTGGACACATGATGCAAGAGCAATATCAGATGTCCATGATGGGTGAGCTGAAGTTCTTGCTTGGTCTTCAAATTCGTCAACAAAGCAATGTCATCTTCATATCTCAAGAGAAATACCTCAAAGATTGCCTGAAGAAGTTTGGAATGCAAGACTGCAAAGGTTACACGACGCCAATGCCAACCAAGAGTCATCTGGGTCCTGACGCCAATGGTAAAGAGTTCGATCAAAAGGTATACCGCTCCATGATTGGTTCTTTACTTTATTTATGTGCATCTAGGCCAGATATTATGCTTAGTGTTTGCATGTGTGCTCGATTCCAAGCGGCACCAAAGGAATCGCATCACTTAGCTGTGAAGCGAATTCTTCGATATTTGGCTTACACCCCAACATTAGGATTATGGTATCCAAAGGGCTCAGAATTTGATCTAGTTGGATTCTCGGATGCTGATTATGCTGGTGACAAGGTGGATCGCAAGTCTACATCAGGCACATGTCACTTTCTGGGATGATCACTTGTCTGTTGGTCTTCAAAGAAGCAGAACTGTGTATCACTCTCCACTGCTGAATCTGAATACATTGCTGCTGGATCTTGCTGCGCTCAGCTTCTATGGATGAAGCAAACACTCAAGGACTATGGCATCCATCTGAAACAAGTACCACTCTACTGCGACAATGAAAGCGCCATCAAGATTGCCAACAACCTAGTTCAGCACTCGAAGACAAAGCACATTGAAATTCGTCATCACTTTCTCAGAGATCATGTCATGAAGGAAGATATTGATATCATACACGTCAACACTGAAGAGCAACTGGCAGATATATTCACAAAGCCCTTGGATGAGAAAAGGTTTTGCAAGTTGCGGTGTGAGCTAAATATCTTGGAATCCTAAAATGTCCTGTGATCAGGCACACATCCTAACACTCATGCATGTTGATGACTTAGATGTGCAACACACGAAGTAAAGTATATCTTCAATCAATGAAGACTTACATTCTAAGTGTGAATACATTAACGCGGAATTTGACTTCGGAGCACCACGATAATTGTGCGCCGTGTCCGGGTCTAATACTTCCTATACGGTGGGTAACGCCACCACCAAATTCTTCTGTTTGAAGTGTTTTTCTCATGGTGTTACATTTGCTATGTCTTCGCATTTGGTTTGTCTTCAATTTCAACATGTCTTCATGATTATCTTCACTATGATGATTTGGTTGTATTCTGATATATACATATATTAGTGTTCTGTCCTCTACAACATTCACTTATAGCTATGCCTTCTCGTTTGAATCTTTTGAACTAACTGAATGTGATCGGACCCTAACCTCTCTATGCTTTCTATCTCAAACTCTATCTATCAAAATCATATGCATTCTGTTGAAACTGTCGAATGTCTTCTCTGCGTCCTTGTCAGCAGAAGATACAGAGACAGACATTAAATCTGTTTTAAATGTTCAATTCTTATTGCCTGAAACTCGGAGAAGCCGGAACGACCATCCGACAGTTCAGGCGGGCGTGGGAACGTGGGACAGCTCCCAATATGTTGCATGTTCGCCACGTGTCCCTCAGATGTGAACCGCCAGGGGCACCTGCGTAATTGCGCTGTGTGTCCCTTTCCCTATAAATACACATCCAACCGCGGTCAAAATCTTTCTTCCACCTCTCCACCTCGACAAACCCTAGCGCCACCGCTAGCTCTCGACGACGCCGGGTGCTTAGCTGCCGCGACCTCTCTGACGCCGTCTTCACGCCGGCCGCGGACATCGTCTTCTCTGCCGCCGCCGTAGGTGTCCTCCATCGCCAAGTTAGGGCATGGAAGATCGAACTGCTCGGCCTCATCTTCTACTCCGTCTAGCAGTTCATCGTGTGGTAAATTAAAACCCTCTTTTTACTGTCTTTTTGATCCTATAGATACATCCTTTATACCAAAAGTGGTTTCTGCCTCCACAAATTTGGATCTATCCTATTTGCATCTCATATGATGCCTAGTATATACTTATGCTTCACACGTAGTTAGATTCCTCACTTGTACTTATTATTGGATTTGTACAAATCTGGAACCAACTCTCAACATATAAGTGAATGTCTTCGCGCTATGAGGTCAATGTCTTCTAAACTGATTTATCTTCAAAATCTTCTGAGAATGCATATGACCTCTTCCCCTTCCCTCGCATCTCTAATGCTGTCACAGGTACATGTCCGTGGGAGAATCCCTTGGTTCTTATAGTCTGCATTCATTTGCAGAATTCTTACAGCATCATATCAACTCTCCCGAAGCCAGTTCCTATCTGACCAGCAGACGGAAGCCTTTGACAGTGTTGAAGCCATTCAGTCTGAACTACATGGCCACAGAAAAATCAGCAAGGAAGGGTGGCAGACAGCGCCGTGGGGGCACATCAATGGATCTGCCCGAAGATCTCTATGATCTTTACAAAACTGATCCTGAAGAGAGCTATGGTCAGCGCAAGACACGAATCCAATGGATTCGAAGATATTGGGCAGAACAATGGTACAAGTACAGGTTTGTGACCCAGGAATATGCTGAGAAGAATGCCATCAAGCGACCCTGGGGAGACATCTTGTACAAAAATCTTCCACCCAAGTCTAGAGCTGAAGCCATTGAACAAGGCTTCTACCCTTGCATGGTCCGTGGACCACAACCTACAGATGCCGACCCATCTTCATTACTATGGTGTCGTGACGACAATCTGTTCAAGCACAACTTCCAGTTTGCCAAGAACTCGGCCAAAGAAAACAAGAAGTCATGGGGATTAGACTTCAACCCCGGTCCCTCTGCTCCTCGTGCTGATGGCACACGCGAAGCTGAACCCAATCTTGTTGGGCCCTTCTACAACCTAGAAGGTCTCATCACTCATATTATGGTTCAAGGGACAGCCGTGGATGAACCTGCAGACGACGCTGATTCTGACAAAGCGCCTGCACCACCGAAGCCAAAGAAGCTGGAGAAACTCAAGGCTTCGAAGCTTTCCACTGCACCAAAAGCTTCGCGAGCGAAGCCTCTGGCCACTGCTCCTCCTGCACCAAGTATGCAGTCCGAAGTTCACTCACGCATCTCCAAGTCTGAGAAGAAGAAAAATAAGCCTATGCACATCACTGGTCCAGCTCTGACCCCTGCTGCTGTTCTGAGGAATGAGAATGACGCCATTGATCTGTCAAGTGACGACGATCTTGCTGATGACGCTCTTGAGCAGCTGATAAAGAGCAAGCAAGAAGCGGAAATCTTTAATGATTTGCCTCTCTTTGATGTGGAAGTATTGAACAACTTCATTGATGAGTGGTTTGACACCCCCAATCTCAGCTTTGACGATCTGCAACTTCCCATTGGCCTAAGTGTCTCCTTCCATGGAGCCATTGCTCCTAAGCTGGCTCTCACTCAGAAAATTGTTGAGCTGAAGCATAAGATCGATTATGAAAAGGCTCAGTTCAAGAAGCATGTGGCCAAGCTCAGCGTAACAGACGTCCAGAACTTCAAGGTCATGCTGCATGAGCTCAAGGAAGCGTTTCACAAGAAACGTGAAGAAGCCAAAGGGTCTCGTGAGCGCATGAAGATTCTCGCTACCAAGTGTGTTCAAGCTTACAATGAACCTAAGAAGCGCAAGGCACTCGGGCGTCCTGGCATCGACCCTAAGATGGCTGCCAAGCAGAAGAAGAAGCCTGTTGTGGACCAAGCTGAACCATCCAGGCGGGAAGAGCCTCGCATTGTCTTCCCCGCTAGTATGACAGGCATGAAGCCTAAGGTCCCCACAATGGCTTCAGAGCTTCAGAAGACAAGGGCAGCCGAAGCCAAAGCCAGAAAGCGCAAGACCAAGAACACCACTGACGATGCTCCACCCACCAAGAAGCGCAAGACCAAGAAGAGACATCGGGCTGCTCCCACAGAGCCCCTTGTCATCGAGCCAATTTCTGTTGCTCGTCCTCCATCTGCACAACAAGAACGCTGTTTGATAGTTCACGAGCTTGCTTCCCCAGAGGCTCCTGAAGCTGAAGACATTCCAGCTGTTGACCCCATCGCAGCTGAAGACATTGGTCATCAAGACAATGTTGACGATGATGAAGTCCTTTCTCAAATCGAGCACAATGTGGTATCATCGCCTGTTCTCACGAACAGCGAACTCATTAGCATTGGTCGTCCATTGACGCCAATTGCTCAGAATGAATCATGGGCTGATCACCCACAAGACTCCCCCCGTCAAGCAGAAACACCAGTTACTCCCCCAACTCAAGTCACCACTTCGGTGATTGAAGATGAAGACTTTGTGGCCCAACCAACTCCATCTCCACAAGCGTCGCCAGCGTTCCGCAGGCTTCGCAAAGGACCAAGGCCACAGGTCACTCTTTCAAGTGTTCCAGAAGGAGAAGAGCGCCAATCCGTTTCACGCCAAGTCTTTCCTGAAGCCTCTCCAACTGTGAACAACCCCGAGACTGAAGCCAACATGGCTGAAGATATTCCGGCTGCATCAGCCGATGACCAAGAAGAGCCAAGAGAAGAAGAACGTGTTGCTACACACCCAACCAACCAAGTTGTTCTCGAGGAAAACGTGTCTGACCCTCCAGCTACTCAAGTGGAGGTTAACAACATTGAGGCGACCACCAACACCAACACTGAAGCCAATGACGTTGTCATGGCTGAAGCTAATGTGGCGCCTGAAGTCAATGTGCTGCCCGAAGTGATAGCACCTGAAGTCAATGCTGCACCTAATGCAAATCTGCAGCCTGAAGTCACTGCTACTGCCACTGCCACTGCTCCTGTACCGCCTCCCAGGCCACACACTATTGAGAAAGCATACAATTATGGTCAGCTGGTCACTGTCAGATGGCCCATTCTGGTTCCTCCTCCTGCTGCTGGTCCGCAATTTGACTATCATGTCGAGCACAGGCCATAGGTCCAGAAGCCAAAGCCAAGACTGCCCCGGTTTCCAGGTACTGCCACTTCACCAGGGTCCTTCAATGCAAATGGCTTCATTGCGCACAACACTTTCTTTGATAGCGCCAAGAACCCCTATTCCAAGCCAAGGATTTCATCAGATCGGTTCTGGAGCTATCAGCAGCGCAGTTATTATTCATGTGTTCTTTATGATCAAGGGCGCATCTTCCCTCATATGCGTCTTGACTGTGAAGCCATTGCTGGATTGACTTGCCTTGAAGAAGCCCTTGACTGCTTCCGTGATGCTGGACTGCTAAACTTTGTGACTGATAAGGAGCATTGGAATGAAGAGCTTCTGCTTCAATTTTATGCTACCCTCCACATTCGCGGCTACAACAGGGATCCAAAGACTTGGGTCCTTGAGTGGATGACAGGCAATGTCCATCATGAAGCCAAAGCTCTTGACATCATTGAGCTAACTGGCCTGCCCACTCCAGGAGAACTATATGAGCCTGGTTGTCAGCTTCACCGCAATGCTTTGGAGAGGATCTTTCAGAAGCCAGAGCCCAACATGAGCCAAATGCTGAGCATGATGAAGCCTTTGCTACATGACGCTGATTACCCAAAGGAGTTCTTTGTCGAAGACCTAGAGTATCTGCCCCGCACTATTTATCATATTATCAGGCGAACTCTATGGCCTGTCAAAGGACATTCTTCAGCAGCAAAACTTGAAGGAGCAATGAAGACTTTGGTCTTTTATATCTTCAACGGCATCAGCTTCAATGCTCAAGACTTCTTTATCAGGCAGTTGGCTACATCAGGCTCTGATCTCTTTGGACTGAAGTTCTACGCTCCATGGGTCATGCGCTCATCAAGCTACACTCAGCTGTCAACTATCAGCCCTCTACTCGCAACCATCTGACCTTTCTGCCAGAGGTTGATATGTCGGTTGAAGCCATATACCCAGAGCCTGCCAAGGAGCCTGTTTGTCTTCACAATGCTGATCACCAAAGCTTCACGCAACCCATTGAAGGAGTCCAGGCAGTCACTCGTGTTTATCCTTTGGCTGGCAATACACGCTTACCTCACCGTGCACAAACTGAAGCCACTGAAAGCACTATTGCTCAAAGGCCTCGGAAGCGATCTCGTGTTCTCAATGACCGAGAGCTTCTCGTCGCACTGCATCAGAAACAGGATAAGCATCACTACTGGCTGAAGCAGCAGATGCAAAGCCTCTTGGTGGACGTCAATCGCATTCGCAATCTTGCCACCAAGAATGCCTTTGTCACTCATGAAACCTGTCGGAGGTCATGGAAGAGTTTGACATTGCTGAGTGCTGAAGCAGATCTTCAAGACGATGGCTTCACTAAAAGATTCAAGTTTGACTCCACTCCTCCAGGGAATGTTGTCTTGCGTTGAACTCCGTCTCTTGAAGACTCTGATTATTCCTCCTCCGCTGCAATGGTGAATGCTAGAGTGATAGATGATCAAGATGATGCTACTTCACCACCTCCAACTTCAGCGTGTATCGACACTGCTCCAAGTTCTTCTGCACCGCCAAACCCCGACGCCGACCCTGCATCTTCTCCTACTCCTTCTGGGAACGAGTAGAGGCTCCATGTCTTAAAACCTTTTTGGTCCTTACTGACAAAAGGGGGAGAAGCATATGAGTTGATAGTCTTCAAGCGGGTCCATATGGGCGGTTGCTTTATATTTTGCCTAGTGTTTACAACTCTCGTTTTTGATACATTTGGTTCTTTGAGTTGTAACACTTAAACTTGATGGTCGTCTGCTACTTGTTTGCTATTCTATGATGAGATGATAAATTCCGCATGTGCGATGATAAATCCCGCACGAAGTCATATTGCAGACGTCCATTTTTCATTATGCATATCATTATCTTCGTTATATCAAATCATGCATGATGAATTGTCTTCATAAGCTGAAGAGGATCTCCACAAGTTCAACCTGCCATGTGCATTTGCATTCCAAAAGCAAATTACTTATATGCACATCTTCAGGGGGAGCCTTTTGCTACTTATGAAGACAATATCTAAATCCTTTACAATTTCACATACTTTTATCCCCGTTGAAAACTTCAACCAGTTTGTCATCAATCACCAAAAGGGGGAGATTGTAAGTGCATCTAGTGCCACCCCTAGTTGTTTTTCGAGTATTGGCGACAAACCTGGTTGAGGGACTAATGTGTTTGTGAGAATTGCAGGATAACACAGGTAGTAGTCCCTCATTGATTTGGTTTACCTACCGGAGATGACCCCTAAAAATGTATGAAGACATTGAAGACAATGGTGGCATGTGAAGATATTCACATTGAAGATTATGACAAGAGAAGACATCGTGTGAAGACTATGGAGCGCGAAGACTTAGTTGTTTTGTTGTTTCCTTTTCTTCTTTGTTGAGTCATAGGAACCACCGTACTGTTAAGTGGGGTCCCAGTGAACAAAGTCAGAGTGACTGAAGTGATGCTCAACCAAATCCTATGTCTTCGAGCGAAGACAATGAGAGCAAATCTTATCCAGAGCTGGATGAGTCAGCTTTACTTGTAGCCCAAGTAAAGTTGCCGCGTGTGTTTGAAATCTGACCGTTGGAACACATGTCAGTTCCTTAGTGACCCAGGGTCATTTCAAACAAATCAGGTCGGGTTGCCTAGTGGCTATAAATAGCCCACCCCCTACACCATAAACTAGTGGCTGCTCAGAGTTAGTGCACGGCTTTTGGCGTTTGAGAGCAACCCACCTCTGAAGCTTTTGAGAGAGAGAAATCCTTGCGAGGACAAAACCCAAACACCCAGAGCCAAAGAGTGTTAGGCATCACTGAAGTCTTTCTGTCCGCGTGACCTGAAGACTTGTTACACTTGAGGACTGTGAATCCTCCAGCCGGTTAGGCGTCGCGTTCTGAGCATCCAAGAGTCATTGTGGATCGCCGGTGAACAAAGTCTGTGAAGGTTTGGAAGTCTACCTTGAAGACTTACCAGAGTGATTGGGCGAGGACTGGGTGTCCTTAGCTCAAGGGGAATAAGGTGAAGGCGCAGTCTTCTGAGTTGAATCTCAGCCTCCCTAACCAGACGTACAGTTGTCACAGCAACTGGAACTGGTCCATCAAATCCTTGTCTTCGCCAAGCGACTGGTTCTATCGTCTCCCTCTCTTTATTTACAGTTTGTCTTCGTGAAGTCATTGCCTGTTTGCTTTACCTATTTGTCATCACTGTGTGACTACTATCGTTGTTTGGCTTCATACCTTCTTCCATCCTTATCCTTACTACCTAGCTGCTATTAGTCTTCGTGCTTTCACTTCATTGCATACTTGACTATGGCTTGCTTAGTGTAGTTTACCTTCCACTGCATACCAATAGGTTCATTTCTATTGTTTGTCTTCGAAATTTTCATGTTTTGAAGACCTTCATAAAAATCGCCTATTCACCCCCCTCTAGTCGATAACTAGCACTTTCAGTTGGGTTTGACACTCTTACTTATCGAAAGGACTATGATAGATCCCCTATACTTGTGCGTCATCAACCCCCGGACACCTTTCGGTGGTCCCAGTACAATACCGATAACCCCGAAACCTTCCGGTGACTGAAACTGGACTTCCCATATATAAATCTTCACCTCCGGACCATTCCGGAACTCCTCGAGATGTCCGGGATCTCATTCGGGACTCCAAACAACTTTCTGTAACCACATACAATTCCCATTACAACTCTAGTGTCACCGAACCTTAAGTGTGTAGACCCTACGGGTTCGGGAACCATGCAGACATGACCGAGACATCTCTCCGGCCAATAACCAATAGAGGGATCTAGATACCCATATTGGCTCCCACATGTTCCACGATGATCTCATCGGATGAACCATGATGTCGGGGATTCAATCAATCCCGTATACAATTCCCTTTGTCCATCGGTATGTTACTTGCCTGAGATTCGATCGTCGGTATCCCCATACCTCGTTCAATCTCATTACCTGCAAGCCTCTTTACTCATTCCATAACGCATGGTCCCGTGGCTAACTCCTTAGTCACACTGAGCTCATTATGATGATGCATTACTGAGTGGGCCCAGAGATACCTCTCCATCATACAGAGTGACAAATCCCAGTCTCGATTCGTGCCAACCCAACAGACACTTTCGGAGATACCTGTAGTGCACCTTTATGGTCACCCAGTTACGTTGTGATGTTTGATACACCCAAAGCATTCCTACAGCATCCGGGAGTTGCACAATCTCATGGTCTAAGGAAATGATACTTGACATTAGAAGAGCTCTAGCAAACGAACTAGACGATCTTGTGCTATGCTTAGGATTGGGTCTTGTCCATCACATCATTCTCCTAATGATGTGATCCTGTTATCAACGATATCCAATGTCCATGGTCAGGAAAAAACAACCATCTATTGATCAACAAGCTAGTCAACTAGAGGCTCACTAGGGACATGTTGTGGTCTATGTATTCACACATGTATTATGGTTTCCGGTTAATACAATTATAGCATGAACAATAGACAATTATCATGAACAAGGAAATATAATAATAACCATTTTATTATTGCCTCTAGGGCATATGTCCAACACAATCCTCAGATGCGCAGTTCGGGACACCCTACCCGAGATCTGTCGGTTTTGACACCGACATTGGTGCTTTCATTGAGAGTTCCATTGTGTTGTCAATAGAAGGATCGATGGCCCGCCTTATTATCAATGATGATATCATTTCTGGAAGGAACCTAAGTTTAGGACATGTCCTCCAGCTCGGCGGTTTTGCCATGGGCGCACGCACGGCCGTTAAGCCAACGTCGGCCCCTACAATCACCAAACATCACCTCTGCATCGACCTCGAACACTCTGAAAAGATGGATCCAGCGGATATCTCATCCTTGAACGAGCTGCTAGATCACATCGCCGCCCTGGGGCTTGCAACAGACTATGATCGATTGGGATCAAACCCGATCAGAGGGAAATCAAATCCCCACCGATCACCCATCTGGTAGCGGTTGTCGAGGAACGAGGCGAAAACACTTCTTCCCCTAAGTTAAAAACCAGCTATGTCCGGATCTCCGAGCCCCTCGAGCCGGACACCCTCCCTCCGGAAGAGACTTCACGTCCTCCGAACCCAGGGTCGGACACAGAGCCCGGAAAGCACCTGGATCTTCCCGGGCCCGAACTGGTGACCTCGGAGATTTTTCAAGCTCCAGATTCAATCTTCGGGTTTTAACCCACCCACCCACCACAATCAATACTCTCCAAGTAATTCAGGCCCTCCAGACATATGTGACCTAATGTATGTACGACAACAACCTCAGGAAACGGTCCATCACTTCTAGGCCAGATTCCTCCTTGTTGCTGCGGCGACGAAGCAGTTTTGGTTTTTTATCGTAATTGTACAGTCGAGGGAATTCTGAACGCCCTCAACCGCCGCCGCATACAGACCTTCACAGAATTATCACACTTAGTACAGAAGTACTATGCGATGGAGAGCACATGGAGGGCCCAGAACGCCCGGTTGGAACTTGCTGCCTTTAAGCGGTCCACCACATGGGCAAAACGGATACACCCCTACGAGGTATCCGATCATAAGCCCGTTGGCAAGAAAAACAAACCCCTCACGGGGCACATAACAGTTCTTGACCAACTCCTCGACAAACCTTGTCAGATACATGCGACGCCTAGTACCGAACCAACTCACAGCCTACGGGCATGCTGGGTACTCCGGCAAGTGGCTAAAAGCGATGAGGCTATCCTCACGAATATCACTCCAGAGAAGCATTCTTCAGAGGATGACGTTCTCAGCATCTTTATGGTCTTCGAGACCTTCTCTTTAAATAATTGCCGCAAAAGGGCGCTCTGCGACATCGCCAAAGTCAACCAAGTAGCCGCAATGAACCGTTGGAACGACGCGACCATAACTTTCACCGCCGATGACCAACCAAGGGCCTGATCAGTCCGAGCACCAGCCGCCTTGGTCTTAAACCTGATTGTGTATGGCTTCCGACTCACCAAAGAGCTCATGGACGGCGGTAGCGGACTTAACCTCATCTATGAGCACATCCTCGACAAAATGAAAATTGACAAGACCCGCATCGAGCAAAGCAGTACCACCTTTCGAGGCATCATCCCCAGTCGAGAAGCACGATGTTCGGGGAAAATCAAACTCGATGTAGTATTCGGCACGCCTGAGAATTACATATCCAAAGAGTTCCTCTTCCATGTGGCCCCCTTCAATAGCGGACATCACGCCATTTTGGGGCGGGACGCCTTCCCACGCTTCCAAGCCATACCCCATTACAAGTACATGAAGCTCAAAATGTCGGGGCCCAACGGAGTAATCACTATCACCAGTGATCCGGATATAGCACTCTGCGCCAAAAACAAAACCGCATCCTTAGCCCTCGAGGCACTATCCGAAGCCCATGTGGACGAAGAACTAACCACCTTGAGATCCACGGTGGACAAGGACGATGTGATCCTCGATAAGAGGCCCAAATCTACCTCTTTCAAACCAATAGATGAAATAGTCAAATTTCAAGTGCACCCGACGGATCCCAACAAAACATCATCCATTGGAGCACAGCTGGATCCAACGGTTGATGCCGCTTTACGAGCGTTCATGCGAGAAAACTGGGTCATCTTTGCCTGGCACCCTTCGGACATTCCCGGGTTCCCACGCAGACTGGCCAAACATAGCCTTAACATAATCAAAGGATTCAAACCAGTCAAGCAAATGCTGCGGCGATTTTTCGAACCCAAACGACAAGCTATGGGAGAGGAGCTAGCCAAACTACTGGAGGCCGGGTTCATTAGAGAAATCAAGCACCCGGACTGGCTAGCCAACTTGGTTATGGTGCCGAAGAAAGATAAATCTTGGCGCCTTTGTGTCAATTTCAAATACCTTAATAAGGCTTGCCCCAAGGACCCTTTCCCGTTGCCCTGCATTGACCAAATTATTGACGCAACCACGGGACATGACTCATTGTGTTTGCTCGATGCTTACACCAGATACCATCAGATAAAGATGAAGGAGTCCGACCAGGCCGCAACGATGTTCATTACCCAGTACGAGCCTTTTTGTTTTAACACTATGCCTTTCGGGCTTAAAACCGCTGGTGCCACTTACCAACGCATGATTCAAACATGTTTGGAAAAACAAATCGGCAAGATAGTGGAGGCATACGTGGAGGACCTGTGGTCATCAAGACTAAACACGTCGAATCACTAGTGGATGGTCTCCGCCTCACATTTGACAACCTCCGAACATATGACATAAGGCTTAATTCCAAAAAATGTGTTTTCGGTCTTCCAGCCGGAAAGCTGCTGGGGTTCATTGTCTACAATAGAGGAATTGAATTGAACCCAGCCAAAATCCGGGCCTTGTCACAATTGGCCATACCGACGGACTTAAAGCAGGTCCAAAATCTAGCAGGGTGCGTGGCAGCTTTGAGCTGCTTCATCTCCAGATTAGGAGAAAAAGCATTACCTCTTTATAGACTACTCAGAAGCACCGACCACTTCGAATGGATAGATGCGGCTATAGCCGGATTGGAAGAAATAAAAACCTTATTAGCAGGCAACCCAATCCTAGCCGCCCCAAATGTTGGCGAGCCTATGTTGCTCTATATATCGGCAACTCACCAGGTAGTGATCGCCGTCCTCGTCGTCGAGCAAGAGGAAGAGGGACATAAATTCCTCATCCAGAAACTAGTATACTACGTATCGGCGGTCCTTACACCATGCAAATCCCGATACCCTCGCTATCAAAAGATAGCTTATGCGGTCTTTATGGCATCCCGCAAACTCCGGCACTATTTTCAAGAGTGTTCGATCACGATGGCATCTGAAGTACCACTTAATGACATTATAAATAATAGGGACGCCACTGGCCGCATAGCTAAATGGGACATTGAGCTTTTGCCATTTGAAATCACATATAAGCTGCGCCTAGCTATTAAATCTCATGTGCTGGCTGATTTTTTCGCCGAGTGGACGGAAGCCGAGCTCCCTAAAGAGTACACCTCATATTCCAACTGGATCATGTACTTCGAAGGCTCTAAAATGTTGGCCGGACTAGGGCCTGGTGTCATATTGACATCCCCCACGGGGGACACAGTCCGCTACGTGCTGCAGTGTAGCGACCAGACCTCAAACAGTCTGTGCTGCTGTGCACCAGTGTCATCCCTGGATCAGTAATGCTGACACGCACAGTACAAATGGAGGATTTATAACAGAGTAGCAATCACACACTTATTACAATGAGTATCTCAAAAGAGAAATAAGTATGATAAATATGGCTTAAGGCCATCTAAATACGATAACAGCGGAAGACTTGGAAGATAAGTGAGTCCATCAACTCCAACGGCATCACTGAGTATAAGACCACGACCTAAGGCACCTTACTCGTCGTCTGAAAAGTCTGCAACATGAAACGTTGCAGCCCGAAAACGGGTCAGCACATGGAATATGCTGGCAAAATAACACATAGAGAGTAATGAACAGAATGATGCTATCACTACATGCATATTTGGCTGGTAGAAGGCTCTATGGTTACTGTTTTGCAAAAAGCCAATTTTTCCCTACTGCAAAGAAATAAATTTTATTTAACTATCATGGTGGTTGTTAAACATTGAGATGGTTGACAGCATCTCAATCCCAATTAAGTATCATCATTAACCCAACAAAATTAATTAAAGTGACATGATGAGATTCACATGATAATCCAAGTACTAGATACTCAAGATGTCCATAACCGGGGACACGGCTAACCATGATTAGATTGTACACTCTGCAGAGGTTTGTGCACTTTTCCCCACAAGACTCGATCGCCTCCGCTTGATTCTCGCACTACATGATGTTTGAGAAACGGATGACCGAGACACAGTCTTTCAGAAGCGTTAGCACCTTACGATGGGTAGACCGGTACACCTACATCCCCTACATCTGCTAGTCTACCACTGTAAGAGTTCACACAACTTAATCAACTATGCTAGAGCCCATAATAGCTTGTGGCTGCACACGGAAGTTTCTAGCATGAATAATCTCATGATCCCTTTGAACCTGGGTGGCGGTCCAAAAGAAACAGGCAATCCTGGAATACCCAGGTACCTCAATCCACCCAGATGTGAGTTTAGTTGCCACCTTAAGTTTAACCATATATTAACAATCTCACATCTGTCATGGATACACTCAAACCCAATCCACGTCTACTAGCATAGCATAGCAATAAAAGCAAATGTAGAAGTAACTCCCAAGGGTTTGATAATAAAAGAGGTAATAGGTACTACCTCAACTACTTCCCAATACCCACAATTTAATTAGATCCTAACCATGCAATGTTCGAGGGTTGATCTAATGCAATAAAACTAGGTAGGAAAGAGGTATGATCAAAGTGTTACTTGCCTTGCTGATGATCCGTGAAACCTAGAGATTCGAAGTAGCAAGCGGCGCACTCCGGGTACTCTATCGCAAACAAACAAGCATACAATAAGCACTCATCAAATGCACAGGTAAAATTCAAATAAAAGATCTAACCAGAAAGTTCAACTTAAGAACTCCGGTTTGCAAAAAGTATCAAATCAAACGAAGCAACGAAAGTCAAACGGCGAAAGAAACAAGCTTTGTTTACTAATCTGGATCTAAGTCAAATTTTACAGTAGCAAAAACTTGTTTGAATAGGTTAAACAGAAAGAGAATTTCGAGACGAAACTCTAGGCGCTTGAATCGCCTGATTCCGATAAACGAGCGAAAAGATAAACCAGAACGAAAATCTATTCAGAAATCACGATCTGGAATAATCGCGGAAAATCCGACGAAAAAGAAAACTGACGAACTGTCAAACGAACGGACGTTCGTTAACAGCGACTAACCGACGAGCATGTTCGTTAAAACGAACAGATCAGTGAACATTCACTAATTAATTAAACCAAAAAAATAAACCGATCTAAAAAAATAAACCTAGGGTTTCGAAAAAAATAAACCGAGCGGTTTTTTTAAAAA
>NC_057802.1:447132854-447140928 GCF_018294505.1 Triticum aestivum | reverse complement strand
GTCGGGCGGCTCCGGTGTCGGGCTTCTCCGGCGGCGGCGGCGGCTTCGGGAACGGGGTGGGGTGAGGCGGCGGGGTGGGGAGTATATATAGTAGGGGGTGCTCCGGCTTGGGGAAGGGGCTAGGGGCGGCAGCGTGGCCGTGCGGGACTCGGCAGCGGCGGCGCTGTCATCTCCAGGTCGGGGACGACTCGGGGTGGGCTGCTGGGCCGCGCGGCTGGGCTTCGGCCCAATCGGCGATCGGGCGATTTTTTTTTAAATAATTCCGCCGAACTATAAAAAATCCTAGAAAAATAAATAAAAATCCAAAAATGCCAAAACAAATTTTCACCGTCTAATTAAAATAATAAGAACGAGATGAACATTTTCTTGGCCCAAAAATGCAGTTTTGAAAACGTGCAATTTTTTTAATGCAATTAAAATTGCAAATAAAATCCGAATAAAATCAAATATTTGATTTTAATATTTTTCCTCCTATATTTCAATTATTTTGGAGAAGTCATATTTTCTCCTCTCATTTATTTTAATATGAAATATTTTTCGGAGAGAAAAATAATTAAAACCAAAATCCTCGTTTTATTATTTGATAAAAATCAAATATGAAAACCGGGTAAAATCCCCAACTCTCTCCGAGGGTCCTTGAGTTGCTTAGGATTTACGAGGATTTGCCAAAATGCAACAAAATATGCTATGCAATGATGATCTAATGTATAACATTCCAAATTGAAAATTTGGGATGTTACAAACCTACCCCCCTTAAGATGAATCTCGCCCTCGAGATTCGGGTTGGCTAGAAAATAGGTGAGAGTGGTTCTTCCGTAGATCTTCCTCTCGCTCCTAGGTGGCTTCATCTTCAGTGTGGTGACTCCACTGAACTTTGCAAAACTTGATAACCTTGCTGCGGGTGACTCAGCTGCCATACTCGAGAATCTTAACTGGTTTCTCCTCATAGGTCAGGTCACTTTCCAACTGAATCGCTTCCAGTAGCACCGTATCTCTCAGTGGTATCTCAGCCATCTCTGCGTGGCACTTCTTCAACTGGGAAACGTGAAATACATCATGAACTCCTGACAATCCTTCAGGCAATTCCAGCTTGTAAGCGACTTCTCCCATACGCTCCAAAATTCTGTATGGTCCGACAAAACGTGGCACTAACTTTCCTTTAACTCCAAAACGCTTAACTCCTCGAAGTGGTGATACACGAAGATAAACCCTGTCTCCGACTTCGTGAACTATCTCCTTGCGTTTAGAATCCGCATAACTCTTCTGCCTGGACTGGTCTACCTTTATCCTATCGCGAATCAACTTCACTTTCTATTCTGATTCCTTAATCAAATCTGGTCCAAACAACTGGCGGTCTCCAACTTCGTCCCATAACAATGGTGTTCTACACCTCCTTCCGTATAAAGCTTCGAAAGGGGCCATCTTCAAACTGGATTGGTAACTGTTGTTGTAAGAAAACTCTGCATACGGCAGGTTGTCGTCCCAACTAGATCCATAATCTAGCGGACAAGCTCTCAGCATATCTTCCAAAATCGGATTGACTCTCTCGGTCTGTCCGTTTGTCTGTGGGTGAAAAGCTGTACTGAATTCTAGCCTGGTATCCAAAGTTTCATGTAACTGGTTCCAAAACTTTGAAGTAAACTGGGTTCCTCTATCTGATATAATGGTCCTCGGAACTCCATGCAAACATACGATTCTGGTCATGTATATCTTTGCCAACTTAGCACTGGTGTAAGTGGTTTTCACTGGGATGAAATGAGCTACTTTCGTCAAACGATCGACTACAACCCATATTGAGTCATAGCCTGAACGAGTCCTGGGCAATCCCGTGATAAAATCCATGCCTAGTTTATCCCACTTCCATTCGGGTATCGGCAATGGCTGTAGCAATCCTGCTGGCTTCTGATGCTCTGCCTTCACTCTCTGACATACATCACAAACTGCTACATACTCCGCAATATCTTTCTTCATTCCGGTCCACCAGAAAATATCCTTCAAATCCAAATACATCTTGGTATTTCCTGGGTGAATCGAATACGGCGAATCATGGGCCTCTTGCAAGATCAACTTCCTGATCTCCGGATCATTAGGCACATAAACGCGGTCCTCAAACCATAAGGTATCGTGCTCATCCTCACGAAATCCCTTGGCTTTTCCTTTACTCATCCTTTTCTTTATTTCTGCAATCTCCTTGTCTGTCTTTTGAGCTTCCCTGATCTTTTCCATCAAGGTAGACTAAATCTCCAACGTTGCTACGTAACCTCTCGGTACTATCTCCAAACATAGCTCGCGAAGATCCTTGGCTAATACTTTTGGTAACTCTCCGGTCATGAGTGTTTTGACATGGCTCTTGCGGCTCAACGCGTCTGCTACTACGTTAGCCTTTCCGGGGTGATAATGCAATCTCATATCATAATCCTTTATGAGTTCCAACCATCTCCTCTGCCTGAGATTCAACTCCTTTTGCGTGAAAATGTACTTCAAACTCTTGTGATCCGTGTACACCTCACAGTGATTTCCGATGAGAAAATGTCTCCATGTCTTCAACGCATGCACTACGGTTGCTAACTCCAGATCATGCATGGCATAATTCTTCTCATGGGGTTTAAGTTGCCGTGAAGCATATGAAACAACTCTTCCTTCCTGCATAAGCACTGCTCCGAGTCCTCGACGTGAAGCGTCGCAATATAGTTCATAATCCTTGCGTTGATCTGGCAGAATCAACACTGGTGATGTAACCAAACGTTTCTTCAACTCTTGGAAACTAGCTTCGCATTCCTCAGTCCAATTGAATTTGGTGTCCTTCTTTAACAACTCTGTCATGGGCTTAGCAATCCTCAAGAAATTCTCAATGGACCTCCGGTAGTATCCTGCAAGTCCAAGAAAACTCTGGATCTCTCCAACTGACGTGGGTGATTCCCAGCTTGTTACTGTGTCAACTTTGGCGGGGTCTACTGCTATTCCTTCTCCGGATATAACATGTCCGAGGAATCCAACTTCCTTCAGCCAAAACTCACATTTGCTGAACTTGGCGTATAACTGATGTTCTCTGAGCTTCTCAAGTACCAAACGCAAATGCTCCTTATGCTCCTCTTCGTTCTTTGAGTAGACCAAAATATCATCAATGAACACTACGACGAACTTATCCAAAAACTCCATAAACACTTTGTTCATCAGGTTCATGAAATAGGCAGGTGCGTTAGTCAGACCGAATGACATAACGGTATACTCATACAGCCCATACCTGGTGGTAAAAGCCGTCTTAGGTATATCCTGCTCTCGAATCTTTAACTGATGGTATTCTGATCGTAGATCGATCTTGGAAAATACCTTAGCTCCTTGTAATCGGTCAAACAAATCATTGATCATCGGCAGTGGGTAGTTGTTCTTGATGGTCACTTTGTTCAATCCTCGATAATCAACAACCATCCTCAATGATCCATCTTTCTTCTCCACTAGAAGTACGGGTGATCCCCAAGGTGATGAACTTGGGCGAATATAGCCTTTATCCAGTAACTCCTTAATCTGCTTCTTAATTTCTTCCAAATCCTTAGCGAGCATCCTGTACGGTCTCTTAGATATTGGTCCTGTGCCTGGCAAAAGCTCGATCAAAAACTCAATGTCTCTATCCGGTGGCATGCCTGGCAACTCTTCTGGAAATTCATCGGGGTAATCCTTCACGACTGGTACTTCCTCCTGTACAACTCCTGATAAGGAATTCACTTGAGTCCTCTTCGGCACATGCCGGGATACATACTTAATCCTTCTCCCTTCTGGGGTGGTAAGCAAAATCGTCTTACTGGCGCAATCGATGTTTCCTCCGTACATCGATAGCCAATCCATACCCAATATTACATCCAAACCTTGCGACTCCAAGATTATCAAATCTGAGGGGAAAACATGCCTACCTATGGCCAATGGCATCTGAAAACATCCTTGGCTTGCCATATACTTTGCTCCTTGTGAACTTACTAACATAGGTGTTTTAAGAACCTTGGTGGGCAGTTTATACTTATCCACAAATCCCCTTGATATGTATGAATGCGATGCACCATTATCAAAAAGAACGAGTGCAGTAAATGACTTAACCAAAAACTTACCTATTACTGCATCAGGCTGTGCTTCAACCTCCTCCACGTAAACGTGGTTCACTTGTCCTTTGTTGAAAGGGTTCGGCTTCTTCCCAGAGCTTCCATTGACATTTCCATTCTGGGCTTCAGGACATTCATTGGCATAATGTCCAGTCTTCTGGCACTTAAAGCAAGTGACTTGGCTCAGGTCTCTCTTAGCTGGGGTTGAAGGGTTGGTACGGTTCTGGCCGTTGCTTCCTCCATTCCCATTACCTTTCTTGGGGCCATTATGGTTGTGCGAACTACCTCCTCCATGGGTATGCTAAAACTGTCCTCCCGATTTCGGGGTAAAACGTGGATTCTGCTGAGCTCCAGAATTGTACTTCCCTTGTCCATACTTCCTCTTACGGTTTTCAATCTGCTGTTGCTTCCCTTCAATCATGAGAGCTCTATCTACCAACTCCTGGTAGTTGTTGAAGGTTGCTACCATCAACTGCATGCTCAGCTCATCATTCAGTCCTTCCAGAAACTTCTCCTGCTTGGCTGCATCTATAGCAACGTCATCTGGAGCATAATGTGCTAACCTACTAAAGTCCTCCACATACTGGCCTACGGTGCATCCTCCTTGGCGTAGGTTGCGAAACTCACGCTTCTTCATAGCCATGGCTCCTGCTGAAACATGGGCAGTACGGAAAGCTTGCTGAAACTGGTCCCATGTGACAGTGTCAATAGGGTGTGTGGCTGTGTAATTCTCCCACCATGATGCTGCGGGTCCATCAAGCTGATGTGCGGCAAAACGCACTCTCTCCGCATCTATGCATCCTGCAGTGGTCAACTCCCTTCCAACTTTGCAAAGCCAATCATCTGCAACAATCGGCTCGGTGATGCTGGAAAACACCGGCGGATTTAGCCTCAAGAAACGGGCTAAGTGACCAACAGGTGGTGGTGGTGGGTTGTTGTTGTTGCCTTGGTTCTGTACTAACACTTGCATCAGGGCATTCTGCTGTTGAATCAACTGAGTGATCTCCGGTGGGAAAACAAATCCGGTGTCGCGTCTCGGAGGCATCTGATAGGTTTAGAAAAGATGAGAATTTAGAATAGAATGAGGTCTAGAGAGGAAACACTACCCATATGCATATGAGACAAACACAATCAATATCACTCAATCAATCAAGGCATACAATCGATCTAACTATCGTTACAAAGGTGCTCGGACTATACTATTTACATGGGGGAATACTGCTACTGATATGGTGGTCTACTAGAAATTTTGATCGGTCGAAGACTCCATGATATCTGCTCCAGCTTCATCAACAAAGTCATCTTCACTAGGGTCTGAGTCGGTGTCGTCGATGATGATGTAGTTATCCGGGCAAGTAGAATCGTCATCTTCTCCTCCTGGAGCTGGGTCTCCCATGAATACTCCGATCTTCTTTATTATGTCGTCATTCTTTTCCAACAACGTGGCGATCTCCTCCTCATATCCATCGCGCGTAGACTTGAGTTCTTCCTCCAACTCCGTGATCTTGGTCAATGCCTTCTTTAGTTCTATCATGTCTGCGCACATCTGGTTCTCCTGGCGACGAATGTGTTGGTTTTGCTCCTGGATGAAAGCTGCAATTGATCCATCCTTCTTGGTGCTGATCATCTCCCATTGCTCATCTCGGCGTCCACAAATCTGATAAATGGTATCCTTAAGCTCCCTGCGGTAGACTTCTCCAATGCGTCCCATAGAGATGTGGGCTGCCATGCTCTTCCCTAAACTCCAGGTTGGTGCATCAAAGGAAAACTCTATAGGTTCCGTGACTGGCGTAAACGTCCTTCCTGGAACTTGAACTTGAATCTTCCAGCGCTCCTCTTCTGGTAGTGTGGCGTTGTAGGTTCCGGTGAAGCTTGGTATTCCGATGTTCAGGTACTTAGTGACTTCCTTCAAGTGTCGTCCAAAAGGTGTCTCTTCATCCAGTTGCATGAACTTGTTCCTTGCATCCGCCATTCCTAAAAGAGTAGAAAGTGGAGAGGAGTCAGAAATGAGAAGAGAGTAGTGTTCTAGGGTTTAAGCTTAGTGGTCGTGTCCTACAGTCAGCGTGTGCTCTGATACCACCTCTGTAGCGACCAGACCTCAAACAGTCTGTGCTGTTGTGCACCAGTGTCATCCCTGGATCAGTAATGCTGACACGCACAGTACAAATGGAGGATTTATAACAAAGTAGCAATCACACACTTATTACAATGAGTATCTCAAAAGAGAAATAAGTATGATAAATATGGCTTAAGGCCATCTAAATACGATAACAGCGGGAGACTTGGAAGATAAGTGAGTCCATCAACTCCAACGGCATCACTGAGTATAAGACCACGACCTAAGGCACCTTACTCGTCGTCTGAAAAGTCTGCAACATGAAACGTTGCAGCCCGAAAACGGGCCAGCACATGGAATATGCTGGCAAAATAACACATAGAGAGTAATGAACAGAATGATGCTATCACTACATGCATATTTGGCTGGTAGAAGGCTCTATGGTTACTGTTTTGCAAAAAGCCAATTTTTCCCTACTGCAAAGGAATAAATTTTATTTAACTATCATGGTGGTTGTTAAACATTGAGATGGTTGACAGCATCTCAATCCCAATTAAGTATCATCATTAACCCAACAAAATTAATTAAAGTGACATGATGAGATTCACATGATAATCCAAGTACTAGATACTCAAGATGTCCATAACCGGGGACACGGCTAACCATGATTAGATTGTACACTCTGTAGAGGTTTGTGCACTTTTCCCCACAAGACTCGATCGCCTCCGCTTGATTCTTGCACTACATGATGTTTGAGAAACGGATGACCGAGACACAGTCTTTCAGAAGCGTTAGCACCTTACGATGGGTAGACCGGTACACCTACATCCCCTACATCTGCTAGTCTACCACTGTAAGAGTTCACACAACTTAATCAACTATCCTAGAGCCCATAATAGCTTGTGGCTGCACACGGAAGTTTCTAGCATGAATAATCTCATGATCCCTTTGAACCTGGGTGGCGGTCCAAAAGAAACAGGCAATCCTGGAATACCTAGGTACCTCAATCCACCCAGATGTGAGTTTTAGTTGCCACCTTAAGTTTAACCATATATTAACAATCTCACATCTGTCATGGATACACTCAAACCCAATCCACGTCTACTAGCATAGCATAGCAATATAAGCAAATGTAGAAGTAACTCCCAAGGGTTTGATAATAAAACAGGTAATAGGTACTACCTCAACTACTTCCCAATACCCACAATTTAATTAGATCCTAACCATGCAATGTTGGAGGGTTGATCTAATGCAATAAAACTGGGTAGTAAAGAGGTATGATCAAAGTGTTAATTGCCTTGCTGATGATCCGTGAAACCTAGAGATTCGAAGTAGCAAGCGGCGCACTCCGGGTACTCTATCGCAAACAAACAAGCATACAATAAGCACTCATCAAATGCACAGGTAAAACTCAAATAGAAGATCTAACCAGAAAGTTCAACTGAAGAACTCCGGTTTGCAAAAAGAATCAAATCAAACGAAGCAACGAAAGTCAAACGGCGAAAGAAACAAGCTTCGTTTACTAATCTGGATCTAAGTCAAATTTTACAGTAGCAAAAACTTGTTTGAATAGGTTAAATGGAAAGATAATTTCGAGACAAAACTCTAGGCGCTTGAATTGTCTGATTCCGATAAACGAGCGAAAAGATAAACCAGAACGAAAATCTGATCAGAAATCACGATCTGGAATAATCGCGGAAAATCCGACGAAAAAGAAAACTGAGGAACAGTCAAACGAACGGACGTTCGTTAACAGCGACTAACCGACGAACATGTTCGTTAAAACGAACAGATCGGTGAACGTTCACTAATTAATTAAACCAAAAAAATAAACCGATCTCAAAAAATAAACCTAGGGTTTCGAAAAAAATAAACCGAGCGGTTTTTAAAAAAACGGGCGGCGGCGGCTCGGCTACCTCGGTCCGGC
>NC_057802.1:447130877-447132197 GCF_018294505.1 Triticum aestivum | reverse complement strand
AGGGCGGCTCCGGCGTCGGGCTTCTCCGGCGGCGGCGGCTTCGGGAACGGGGTGGGGTGAGGCGGCGGGGTGGGGAGTATATATAGTAGGGGGGTGCTCCGGCTTGGAGAAGGGGCTAGGGGCGGCGGCGTGGCCGTGCGGGACTCGGCGGCGGCGGCGCTGTCGTCTCCAGGTCGGGGACGACTCGGGGTGGGCTGCTGGGCCGCGCGGCTGGGCTTCGGCCCAGTCGGCGCTCGGGCGATTTTTTTTAAATAATTCCGCCGAACTAAAAAAATCCTAGAAAAATAAATAAAAATCCAAAAATGCCAAAACAAATTTTCACCGTCTAATTAAAATAATAAGAACGAGATGAACATTTTCTTGGCCCGAAAATGCAGTTTTGAAAACGTGCAATTTTTTTAATGCAATTAAAATTGCAAATAAAATCCGAATAAAATCAAATATTTGATTTTAATATTTTTCCTCCTATATTTCAATTATTTTGGAGAAGTCATATTTTCTCCTCTCATTTATTTTAATATGAATATTTTTCGGAGAGAAAAATAATTAAAACCAAAATCCTCATTTTATTATTTGATAAAAATCAAATATGAAAACCGGGTAAAATCCCCAACTCTCTCCGAGGGTCCTTGAGTTGCTTAGGATTTACGAGGATTTGCCAAAATGCAATAAAATATGCTATGCAATGATGATCTAATGTATAACATTCCAAATTGAAAATTTGGGATGTTACATGCAGATCATGTATACGGACTCCAATAATGCAGCCGAATACGAGGCACTTCTACATGGTCTCCTGATACGTCCCCAACGTATCTATAATTTTTTATTGTTCCATGTTGTTATATCAATCTTGGATGTTTTGTAATCATTTTATAGTCATTTTATATCATTTTTTGGTACTAACCTATTGACATAGTGCCAAGTGCCAGTTGCTGTTTTCTGCATGTTTTTTACATCACAAGAAATCAATATCAGAAGGAGTCCAAATGCAACGAAACTCCACGGAGATTTCTTATGGACCAGAAGACACATAATGGGCCCTGGCTGCACCTGGGGGGGTGCTCCGAGGAGAGCACAACCCACCAGGGCGCGCCAGGAGGCCTAAGTGTAAAGATGCTTTTATTTCCAAGTATTTTCCTCCCGCTAAGATGATCTCCCTTAGGAACGATATTATGAATTTTAAGCAACTTGATCATGAACATGTTGCACAAGCTTGGGAGAGGATGAAATTGATGATACGAAATTGCCCTAATCAAGGTTTAAATTTGTGGATGATCATACAAATGTTTTATGCCGGATTGAATTTTTCTTCTAGAA
>NC_057802.1:447110793-447130656 GCF_018294505.1 Triticum aestivum | reverse complement strand
TTTATGGAAATTACTTTGGGATAAGCTACTAAACTCCTAGATAATATTATGTATAATTATTCTCAATGGCATACCAAAAGATCTTCTTATAGTAAAAAAAAGTGCATGCAATTGAAGAGATTAATGTTTTGAGTGGAAAGATGGATGAACTTATCTAGCAAGAGTGCTCCTATTGATCCTAGTGATATGCCTTTGTCTACTTTGATTGAAAATATTAATGAATCTATGGATGTGAATTTTGTTGGTAGGAACAATTTTGGTAATAACGCGTATAGAGGCAATTTTAATCCTAGGTCGTTTCCTAGTAATTCCTACAACAATTCTTATGGAAATTATAATAAGATGCCCTCTAATTTTGAGAATAGTGTTAAAGAATTTATGATTTCGCAAAAGAGTTTCAATGCTTTGGTTGAAGAAGAATTGCTTAAGATTGATGATTTGGCTAGGAACGTGGATAGAATTTCTCTTGAGGTTGATTCTTTGAAAAATAGATCTATTCCACCCAAGCATGATATTAATGAATCTCTTAAAGCTATGAGAATTTCCATTGATGACTGCAAAGAAAGAACCGCTAAGATGCGTGCTAAGCGAGATTGGTTTGTAAAAGCGTGTTCCTCTAGTTTTTGTGAAAATAATGATGAAGATATTAAAGTGATTGATGTGACTCCTATTGAATCTTTGTTTTCTAAAATAAATCTTGATAAATATGGGACTAGAGATGAGTCAACTTTAGCTAGAAGGCATCCCAATGATTCAGAGTTTATAGATCTTGATGCAAAAATTAATAAAAGTGGGATTGGAGAGGTTAAAACTTTAAGTAGCAATGAACCCACTCTTTTGGATTTCAAGGAATTTAATTATGATAATTGTTATTTAATAGATTGTATTTCCTTGTTGCAATCCTTGTTGAATTCTCCGCATGCTTATAATCAAAATAAAGCTTTTACTAAACATATCATTGATGCTGTGATGAAATATTTTGAAGAAAAGCTTGAATTGAAAGTTTCTATTCCTAGAAAACTTTATGATGAGTGGGAAACTACTATTAAGATTAAGATTAAAGATTATGAGTGCCATGCTTTGTGTGATTTGGGTGCTAGCGTTTCCACGATTCCAAAAACTTTATGTGATGTGCTAGGTTTTCGTGAATTTGATTATTGTTCTTTAAATTTGCATCTAGCGGATTCCACTATTAAGAAACCTTTGGGAAGAATTAATGATGTTCTTTTTGTTACAAATAGGAACTATGTGCCCGTAGATTTCATTGTTCTTGATATAGATTGCAATCCTACATGTCCTATTATTCTTGGTAGACCTTTTCTTAGAACGATTGGTGCAATTATTGATATGAAAGATGGAAAGATTAGATTTCATTTCCGTTAAGGAAGGACATGGAACACTTTCCTAGAAAGAAAATTAAGTTGCCATATGAATCTATTATGAGAGCTACTTATGGATTACATACCAAAGATGACAATACCTAGATCTATGTTTTTATGCCTAGCTAGGGGCATTAAATAATAGCGCTTATTGGGAGGCAACCCAATTTTGGTTCTATTTTGCAATAAACAATTCATCTAGCCTCTGGTTAGATGTGTTTTTGTGTTTAAATTAGTGTTTATGCCACGTAAGAACTTTGGGATAGCTTACTAATACGTCTCCAACGTATCTATAATTTTGGATTGTTCCATGCTATTGTATTATCTGTTTTGGATGTTTTATATGCATTAGTATGCTATTTTATATTATTTTTGGGACTAACCTATTAACCTAGAGCCCAGTGCCAGTTTCTTTTTTTTCATGTTTTTCAGCTTCGCAGAAAAGGAATACCAAATGGAGCCCAAACGGAATAAAACCTTCGCGATGATTTTTCTTGGACCAGAAGACCACTATGGGACATGGACTCCAAGTCAGAAGACCTTGGAGTAGACGACAAGCCGTAGGGGCGCGCCCTAGGGGGGTGCCTCCTGCCTTGTGGCCTACTCCAACACCCCCTGACCTACTTCTTCATCCTATAAATTCACATATATTCCCAAACCACCAGATGTTGGAAATATGCCCTAGAGGCGATAATAAAATGGTTATTATTATATTTCCTTGTTCATGATAATTGTCTATTATTCATGCTATAATTGTATTGACCGGAAACCATAATACATGTGTGAATACATAGAACACAACATGTCCCTAGTAAGCCTCTAGTTGACTGGCTCGTTGATCAATAGATGGTCGTGGTTTCCTGACCATGGACATTGGATGTCGTTGATAACGGGATCACATCATTGGGAGAATGATGTGATGGACAAGACCCAGTCCTAAGCATAGCACAAGATCGTGTAGTTCGTTTGCTAGAGCTTTTCTAATGTCAAGTATCATTTCCTTAGACCATGAGATTGTGCAACTCCCGGATACCGTAGGAGTGCTTTGGGTGTATCAAATGTCACAACGCAACTGGGTGACTATAAAGGTGCACTACAGGTATCTCCGAAAGTGTCTGTTGGGTTGGCACGAATCGAGACTAGGATTTGTCACTCCGTATGACGGAGAGGTATCTCTGGGCCCACTCGATAATGCATCATCATAATGAGCTCAATGTGACTAAGGAGTTAGCCACTAGATCATGCGTTACGGAACGAGTAAAGAGACTTGCCGATAACGAGATTGAACGAGGTATGGGGATACGACGATCGAATATCGGGCAAGTAACATACCGATAGACAAAGGGAATTGAATACGGGATTGATTGAATCCCCGACATCGTGGTTCATCCAATGAGATCATCGTGGAACATGTGGGAGCCAACATGGGTATCCAGATCCCGCTATTGGTTATTGGCCGGAGAATGTCTCGGTCATGTCTGCATGGTTCCCAAACCTGTAGGGTCTACAGACTTAAGGTTCGGTGACGCTAGAGTTATGGGAAATAGTATGTGGTTACCGAAGGTTGTTCGGAGTATCGGATGAGATCCCGGACATGACGAGGAACTCCGGAATGGTCCGGAGGTGAATATCGATATATTGGACGAAGGGTATTGGAGTCCGGAATTGTTCCGGGGGTACCGGGTGACGACCAGCGTGTCCGAAAGGGGTTTCGGAGGCCCCGACAAGCGTTGGGGGCCTTATGGGCCAAGAGGAGGGGGCACATCAGCCCACTAAGGGGCTGTGCGCCCCTCCCACCCCATCTCACGTAACGTGGAGAGGTGGGGGCGCCTCCCCTAGGGCAGCCACCCCTCCCGGCTTGGGGGGCAAGTTTCCTAGGGGTGGGGGCGCATAAACCCATCTAGGGTTTCCCCTTTGGCCGCCGCCCCTCCCCTAGGGAAACCCTAGGGCACCTCCTCCTCCTCCCCCCTTCCCCCTATATATAGTGAGGGAGAGAGAGGGCAGCAACACACCCCTTCCCTGGCGCAGCCCTCTCCTCCTCCAACTCCTCCTCCTCCTCCATAGTGCTTAGCGAAGCTCTGCCGGAGAACCACGAGCTCCATCGCCACCACGCCGTTGTGCTGCTGGAGTTCTCCCTCAACTTCTCATCTCCCCTTGCTAGATCAAGAAGGAGGAGACGTCCCCGGGCTGTACGTGTGTTGAACGCAGAGGTGTCGTCCGTTCGGCACTTGGATCGGATCTTCCGCGATTTGAATCGCTGCGAGTACAACTCCATCAAGCGCATTCTTGTAACGCTTCCGCTTAGCGATGTTCAAGGGTATGAAGATGCACTCCTTCTCTCTCGTTGCTAGCATCTCCTAGATTGATCTTGGTGACACGTAGGAAATTTTTGAATTATTACTACGTTCCCCAACACCAGAAGCATCCACGGAAACACTTTCCACCGCCGCAACCTTCTGTTCCTATGAGATCCCATCTTGGGGCCTTTTCCGGCATCCTGTCGGAGGGGGATTTGATCATGGAGGGCATCTACATCAACTCTATTACCCTTCCGATGAAGCGTGAGTAGTTTACCTTAGACCTACGGGTCCATAGCTAGTAGCTAGATGGCTTTCTCTCTCTCTCTTTGATTCTAAATACCATGTTCTCCTCGATGTTCTTGGAGATCCATCCGATGTAATCTTCTTTTGCAGTGTGTTTGTCAAGATCCGATGAATTGTGGATTTATGATCACCTTACCTATGAATATTATTTGAATCTTCTCTGAATTCTTATATGCATGATTTGATATCTTTGTAATTCTCTTCAAACTATCAGTTTAGTTTGGCAAACTAGATTGGTTTTTCTTGCAATGGGAGAAGTGCTTAGCTTTGGGTCCAATCTTGTGGTGTCCATTCCCAGTGACAGTAGGGGCAGCAAGGCACGTATTATATTGTTGCCATCGAGGATAAAAAGATGGGTTTACATCATATTGCTTGAGTTTATTCCTCTACATCATGTCATCTTACTTAAAGCGTTACTCTGTTCTTCATGAACTTAATACTCTAGATGCAGGCAGGAGTCGGTCGATATGTGGAGTAATAGTAGTAGATGCAGACAGGAGTCGGTCTACTTGACACGGACATGATGCCTATATTTCGTAATCATTGCCTTAGATATCGTCATAACTATGTGCTTTTCTATCAATTGCTCGACAGTAATTTGTGCACCCACCATATTATTTGCTATCTTGAGAGAAGCCTCTAGTGAAACCTATGGCCCCTGGGTCTATTTTCCATCATATAAGTTTTCGATCTACTATTTTGCAATCTTTTACTTTCCGATCTACAAACAATAAATACCAAAAATATTTACTTTATTTTTCTTTAGTTTTATTTATCTCTATCATATCTCACTTTTGCAAGTGACCGTGATGTGATTGACAACCCCTTTATCGCGTTGGGTGCAAGTGTTCGATTGTTTGTGCAGGTATTGGTGATTTGTGTGTTGTCTCCTACTGGATTGATACCTTGGTTCTCAAACTGAGGGAAATACTTATCTCTAGTATGTTGCATCACCCTTTCCTCTTCAAGGGAAAAACCAACGCAAGCTCAAGAAGTGGCAGGAAGAATTTCTGGCACCGTTGCCGGGGAGATCTACGCCAAGTCAAGACATACCAAGTACCCATCATAAAACTCTCATCTCTTGCATTACATTATTCCCCATTTTCCTCTCGTTTTCCTCTCCCCCACCTCTAAAACGATTTTTGAAAAGATTTGCCTTTTTCTTTGCCCCTCTTCCGTTCGTCTTCTTCGTTGCTTTTTGTTTGCTCGTGTGTTAGATTGCTTGCTTTGTCACGATGGCTCAAGAAAATAACAAATTGTGTGCTTTTCCAATACTAATAACAATGCTTTTATTAGTACTCCGATTTCTCCCGCCACTAGTGCAGAATCTTATGAAATTAATGCCGCTTTGCTGAATCTTGTTATGAAAGATCAATTTTCTGGCCTTCCTAGTGAAGATGCCGCATCCCATCTTAATAATTTTGTTGAGTTGTGTGATATGCAAAAGAGAAAAGATGTGGATAATTATATTGTTAAATTGAAGCTATTTCCGTTCTCACTTCGAGATCGTGCTAACACTTGGTTTTCATCTTTACCTACAAATAGTATTGATTCATGGAATAAGTGTAAAGATGCTTTTATTTCCAAGTATTTTCCTCCCGCTAAGATCATCTCCCTTAGGAATGATATTATGAATTTTAAGCAACTTTATCATGAACATGTTGCACAATCTTGGGAGAGGATGAAATTGATGATACAAAATTGCCCTACTCATGGTTTGAATTTGTGGATGATCATACAAAATTTTTATGCCGGATTGAATTTTGCTTCTAGAAATATTTTAGATTCGGACGCGGGGGGTACTATTATGGAAATTACTCTAGGAGAAGCTCCTAAACTCCTACATAATATTATGGTTAATTATTCTCAATGGTATACCGAAAGATCTTCCACTAGTAGAAAAGTGCATGAGACTGAAGAGATTAATGTTTTGAGTGGAAAGATGGATGAACTTATGAAGTTGTTTGCTAGCAAGAGTGCTTCTATTGATCCTAATGATATGCCTTTGTCTACTTTGATTAAGAATAATAATGAATCTATGGATTTGAATTTTGTTGGTAGGAACAATTTTGGTAATAACGCATATAGAGGCAATTTTAAACCTAGACCGTTTCCTAGTAATTCCTCTGATTTTGAGAATAGTGTTAAAGAATTTATGAGTTCACAAAAGCATTTTAATGCTTTGGTTGAAGAAAAATTGCTTAAGATTGATGATTTGGCTAGGAACGTGGATAGAATTTCTCTTGATGTTGAATTTTTGAAAATTAGAACTACTCCACCCAAGCATGATATCAATGAATATTTAAAGGCAATGAGAATCTCCATTGACGAGTGCAAAGAAAGAACCGCTAAGATGCATGCTAAACGAGATTGGTTTGTAAAAGTGTGTTCTTCTAGTTTTTGTGAAAATAATGATGAAGATCTTAAAGTGATTTATGTGACTCCTATTGAATCTTTGTTTTCCAATATAAATCTTTATAAAGATGGGACCAGAGATTAGTCAACTTTAGTTAGAAAGCGTCCCAATGATTCGGAGTTTTTAGGTCTTGATGCAAAAATTGGTAAAAGTTGGATTGGAGAGGTCAAAACTTTAAGTAGCAATGAACCCACTCTTTTGGATTTCAAGGATTTTAATTATGATAATTGTTCTTTAATAGATTGTATTTCCTTGTTGCAATCCATGTTGAATTCTCCTCATGCTTATAATCAAAATAAAGCTTTTACTAAACATATCATTGATGCTTTGATGAAATCTTTTAAAGAAAAGCTTGAACTGGAAGTTGTTATCCCTAGAAAACTTTATGATGAGTGGGACCTACTATTAAGATTAAGATTAAAGATTATGAGTGCCACGCTTTGTGTGATTTGGGTGCTAGCATTTCCACGATTCCAAAAACTTTTTGTGATGTGTTAGGTTTCCGTGAACTTGATGATTGTTCTTGAAATTTCCATCTTGCGGATTCCACTATTAAGAAACCTATGGGAAGGATTAATTATGTTCTTATTGTTTCAAATAGGAATTATGTGCCCGTAGATTCCATTGTTCTTGATATAGATTGCAATCCTACATGTCCTATTATTCTTGGTAGACATTTCCTTGGAACGATTGGTGCAATTATTGATATGAAATAAGGAAACATTAGATTTCAATTTCCATTAAGGAAGGGCATGGAACACCTTCCTAGAAAGAAAATTAAATTGCCTTATGAATCTATTATGAGAGCTACTTATGGATTGCATACCAAAGATGACAATACCTAGATCTATATATGTGTTTTATGCCTACCTAGGGGCGTTAAACAATAGCGCTTGTTGGGAGGCAACCCAATTTTATTTTTGTGTTTTTCGTTTTGCTATAGTTCTTGAATAAAATAACAATATTACCTCTATAGTAATTGTGTTTTGGTGTTTTAATTAATGTTTGTGCCAAGTAAGACCTTTGGGATAGCTTACGATGATAGTTGATTTGATCTTGCTGAAAAACAGGAACTTTTGCGCTCAGTCCCAGAATTGTTAAAAATCACGGAAGCGCGATAAAATTTTGATTCTTTTTGCAGAAGTTAATATACAAATTGATTCTGTTGTCCTAATTTTTCAGAATTTTTGGAGTTACAGCAGTATTTGAAGTTTACAAATTGCTGCAGACTGTTCTATTTTTGACAGATTCTGTTTTCTATGTGTTGTTTTCTTATTTTGATGAATCTATGGGTGGTATCGGGAGGTATGAAGCATGGAGAAGTTGGAGTACCGTAGATATTGCACCAATATAAATAAATATTGAGTTCACAACAGTACCAAAAGTGGTTATTTATTTTCTTATACTAACGGAGCTTATGAGATTTTCTTTTGAGTTTTGTGTTGTGAATTTTTCAAGTTTTGGGTGTGGATTTGATGGACTATGGAATAAGGAGTGGCTAGAGCCTAAGCTTGGGGATGCCCAAGGCACCCCAAGGTAATATTCAAGGACAACTAACAGCCTAAGCTTGTGGATGCCCCGAAAGGCATCCTCTCTTTCGTCTTCGTCTATCGGTAACTTTACTTGAGGCTATATTTTTATTCACCACGTGATATGTGTTTTGCTTGGAGCGTCTTGTATGATATGAGTGTTTACTTTTTAGTTTGCCACAATCATCCTTGCTGTACACACCTTTTGAGAGGGACACGCATGAATCATGATTTATTAGAATACTCTATGTCTTTTGAGCTAGGCAATTTTGCTCTAGTGCTTCACTTATATCTTTTTAGAGCACGGCGGTGGCTTTATTTTGTAGAAATTACCGAACTCTTATGCTTCACTTATATTATTTTGAGAGTCCTTTTAAACAGCATGGTAATTTGCTTTGGTTATGAATTTAGTCCTAATATGATAGACGTCCAAGAGGGATATAATAAAAACTTTCATATAAAGTGCATTTAATATTATGAGAAGTTTGATTCCTATGATTGTTTTGAGATATGAAGATGGTGATATTAGAGGCATGCTAGTGAGTAATTGTGAATTGGAGAAATACTTGTGTTAAGGTTTGTGATTCCTGTAGCATGCACGTATGGTGAACCGTTATGTACCGAAATCGGAGCATGAGGTATTTTTTGATTGTCATTCTTTGTGTGGAGGTCGGGATCGCGCGATGGTTAACTCCTACCAACCCTTCCCCTAGGAGCATGCGGGTAGTACTTTGTTTCAATGACTAATAGGTTTTTGCAATAAATATGTGAGTTCTTTATGACTAATGTTGAGTCCATGGATTATACGCACTCTCACCCTTCCACCATTGCTAGCCTCTCTTGTGCTGCGCAACCTTCGCCGATACCATACACCCACCATATACCTTCCTCAAAACAGCCACCATACCTACCTTTCATGGCATTTTCATAGCCATTCCAAGATATATTGCCATGCAACTTTCCACCGTTTTGTTTTATTATGACATGTTCCATCATTGTCATATTGCTTTGCATGATCATGTAGTTGACATCGTATTTGTGGCAAAGCCACCTTTCATAATTCTTTCATAAATGTCACTCTTGAGTCATTGCACATCCTAGTACACCGCCGGAGGCATTCATATAGAGTCATATTTTGTTCTAAGTATTGAGTTGTAATTTTTTTTGTTCTAAGTAAATAAAAGTGTGATAATCTCTATTATTAGAGCATTGTCCCATGTGAGGAAAAAAATAAAAGGGAGGCTAAAGTAGCCAAACAAAAAAATGAGAGAAGGGGCAATGTAACTATCCTTTTTTTCCACACTTGTGCTTCAAAGTAGCACCATGATCTTCATGATAGAGAGTCTCCTATGTTGTCACTTTCATATGCTAGTGGGAATTTTTCGCTGTAGAACTTGGCTTGTGTATTCCAACGATGGGCTTCCTCAAATTGCCCTAGGTCTTCATGAGCAAGCAAGTTCGATGCACACCCACTTAGTTTTATTTTTGAGCTTTCATAAACTTATAACTCTAGTGCATCCGTTGCATGGCCATCCCTACTCACTATAACGCCCACGATGCTGCTATATCTCCCACGTGTCGAGGCACGACTTAGAGGCATAACCGCATTGTGGTTTGTCGCAAGAAGGGTCATCTTCACACAATCCCATGTAATGAACAAGAATGGGATAAAGAGTTGGCTTACAATCGCCACTTCACACAATACATAAATAAATCATACATCAATCAGAGTACACACATAGGTCCGACTACGGAACCCAAAATAAAAGAAGACAACCGAACTGCTAGATCCCCGATCGTCCCAACTGGGCTCCACTACTGATCAACAAGAACAGGAACAACACAACGAACAAGATCTTCATCGAGCTCCCACTTGAGCTCAGTTGCGTCACCTGCACTGTTATCATCGGCACCTGCAACTGTTTTGGAAGTATCTGTGAGTCACGAGGACTCAGCAATCTCACACCCGCGAGATCAAGACTATTTAAGCTTAAGGGTAGGAGAGGGTAAGGTGGTGAGGTTGCAGCAGTGACTAAGCATATATGGTGGCTAACATACGCAAATAAGAGCAAGAAGAGAAGCAACGGAACGGTCGTGAAGCTAGCAATGATCAAGAAGTGATCCTGAACTCCTACTTACGTCAAACATAACCCAGAAACCGTGTTCACTTCCCGGACTCCGCCGAAAAGAGACCATCATGGCTACACACGCGGTTGATGTCTTTTAATTAAGGTCTAAGTGTCAAGTTCTCTACAACCGGATATTAACAAATTCCCATCTGCCACATAACCACGGGCACGGCTTTCGAAAGATAATACCCTGCAGGGGTGTCCCAACTTAGCCCATTATAAGCTCTCACGGTCAACGAAGGATAAACCTTCTCCCGGGAAGACCTGATCAGTCTCGGAATCCCGGTTACAAGACATTTCGACAATGGTAAAACAAGACCAGCAAAGCCGCCCGAATGTGCCGACAAATCCTGATAGGAGCTGCACATATCTCGTTCTCAGGGCACACCGGATGAACACTACGTACAACTAAAACTAGACCTCGAGTTTCCCCGAGGTGGCGCTGCAAGTGGCTCTAGTTTGGACCAGCACTCAGAGGAACACTGGCCCGGGGTTTAAAATAAAGATGACCCTTGAGTCTGCAGAACCCAAGGGAAAAAGGCTTAGGTAGGCAAATGGTAAAACCAAGGTTGGGCCTTGCTGGAGGAGTTTTATTCAAAGCGAACTGTCAAGGGGGTCCCATAAATCACCCAACCGCGTAAGGAACGCAAAATCAAGGAACATAACACCGGTATGACGGAAACTAGGGCGGCAAGAGTGGAACAAAACACCAGGCATAAGGCCGAGCCTTCCACCCTTTACCAAGTATATAGATGCATTAATTAAATAAGAGATATTGTGATATCCCCAAGAATATCCATGTTCCAACAAGGAACAACCTTCATCTTCATCTGCAACTAGCAACGCTATAAGAGGGGCTGAGCAAAAGCGGTAACATAGCCAAACAACGGTTTGCTAGGAAAGGTGGGTTAGAGGCTTGACATGGCAATATGGGAGGCATGATATAACAAGTGGTAGGTAGCGCGGCAAAGCAATAGAGCGAACAACTAGCAAGCAAAGATAGAAGTGATACCGAGGGTATGGTCATCTTGCCTGAAATCCCGCAAGGAAGAAGAACGAGTCCATGAAGAAGACAAAAGGGCGTAGTCGAACGAATCCTCACAACTCCAGAACGAAACCGAAGCTAACGAGAGAAGCAACCCGGAAAGAAACAAACAACATAGTAAACAACCACCACATACACATGGCATGATGCAATAACAAATATGATACATGTCCGGTTTAATGAGGCATGGCATGGCAAAGTGCACCAAACAACACTACAAATTAAGTGGAGCTCAGTATGCAACGAGTTGCATATTGACGAAACACCACATTTAATTATTTAGTTCTCTCTCGTTTATGTACCCAACAATATTAAATGTTATTAACCATGGCAAGAGGTGAAGCATATGGAAACTAACTATTTAGGCTAAATGAGGCCGGAACAACAAATAACAATTCCGAAAAATCCTCATATGCATATTTTGGAATTGGTACCGTTCTGCCTAAAACCATATTTTAATGTTGTTAAACAGCAAAATGAAGTGCACCAAGTTAAACTAGGCATTTTTCTACCCCATTTACATATAAAGTTTATTATAATCCGAGCTACGGTTATTTAGTTATGAAATAAATCATTTTAACATATTATTCGAGCAAATTTAAACAAACAGCATTTTAAACATTTTAAACATGCATGAAAGTTTGAAATTATGAAACTAGATGAAATTCTAAGCATCTTTCATATATAAATTATTTACAAAAGATGCACGGTTAATTAATTATTAATGCATGAACATGAGGGGTTTTCTGCAAAACTGCACTACTCTGGATAATATGAAATTCGCAGCACGCCAAAAAAAATAGCAACGGGCCGAATGCAACGCACTGTGCAAGCCCAGCAGCAGATCTGGCCCGAAGCAGAAGTGGGAGTGCAAAATAACCGGAAAAACTAAGCATAAAAAGGAGCGGCTGGGACTCGAACCCCAGACCCCTCGAATGGATAGAGGCCGCGCTAGCCACTGGGCTAGCTGATATGCTTGCGGTGGAAACATAGTGGCAATTCGAAATAACCTCTACATGCCAGAACGGATCTAGGAAAGGATCGAAGCTTCGTTCATGGAGGAAGTTGCTCACAGCGGGGAAAACAGAGGCCGGCGGCCATGGCGATGCAGGGAGGTTCAGGCGGCGAAACTTGGCGAGGCGGCGGAGGCAGGGTTGCCGCCGGCGTGGCCGGATGCGGAGGAATGAGGTCCGGCGGGGGCGCGGGTCCCCAGGGCGTCGGAGCTCCCTGTACGAGCAGATAGAGAGAGAGATGTGAGGGAGAGATAGAAGGTGAAGGGGAAGGAAGAAACAGGGGCACGGGCGCGGCTTGGCTCACCGGAGCTTCGCCATAGACGTGCGGGCACGGCGGCGCTGCCGGAGGAGATGCAGGCGACGGGGAGGGGATGGACGAGGAGGAGGGCGCAGCCTCAGACGCTCGCGGGGACAGGGGCGCGCGAAGCAGTTCCTACTTGAGCTCGACGTCGAGGTTGCCGGGGCGGATGGCGCTGGTGTCGGAGACGAGCGGGACGAGGACTTGGCGCAGCTACGGGAATCGAGCGCGGAGGAGCCGGGGATGGCGGATCCAGGCGCGCACGGCAAGAGTTTGGCGATGGCGGCTTCCTCCTTGCGGCTCCTGCACGGGCGTACCTGGGAGAGAGAGCATGAGAGGGAAAGGCAACAGGAGAAGAAAGGGAAAGGAAGGAGAGGCGCGAGCGTGGCTGTCCTGCTGGTGGCTGCTAGCAGAACTGCTCGCTGGGGACGACGGCAGGGAGCTAGAGGAGAGGCGCGGGACTTGGAGAAGGGGCACGGCATGGAGGAGCTCGGGAGGGTGCTGCTCTCCCTGGATCAGACGCGGGAGGCTGCAGGGGCGCTCGGAGTCGAGGTGGGAGATGGATTGGTCCGGTGGGGAAAACGAGGGAAGGAGAGAGGGTGGATCTGGAGGGATCCCGAGGTGGGAGATGCTGGCGGCGGCGGGATGGGACTGATGGGACAAGGATCCTAATTTCTAGGGTTGGTCAATATATATCTCATGGGATTAGATTAGAGGCTATTTGGGCCCTCCGATTGTAATCGGGCGGTCGAGAATAAGTAGGCTAGAGCGTCCAATTGAGAAAACGGAGATGTTTTGTAGATGTTAGGGGATGATCTGTATGCAACGGTGATGACTGAACGGTTCGGGTTCGGGACAGTTTCGGAAGCGCACACGAGGGGCTCGGTGGTAGTGCAGAGAGGGTCAAACGGTCAGACAAGAGAGCATCGAAAATCCGGTTAGACTCAGAATGGTCAACGAACGCAAGGGGGGTCGCGGCAACTACGAGCGGATGCAAGTTTTATGAAAACAAATGCGGATGATGCAATGATGAATGCAATAAATAAATAAATCACACTGCGACAACGAAAAACATGGAAGCTGTCTGGAGCGTCGGTCTCGGGGCGTTACACTCACTCACATTGATATCTATTGATGGGCATCTCCATAGCCCGTTAATACGCCTAGTTGATGTGAGACTACCTCCCTCTTTTTGTCTTCTCCACAACCACCATATTCTATTCCACCTATAGTGCTATGTCCATGGCTCACGCTCATGTATTGCATGAAAGTTGAAAAAGTTTGAGAATACTAAAGTATGAAACAATTGCTTGGCCAATACCGGGGTTGTGCATGATTTGAATATTTTGTGTGATGAAGGTGGAGCATAGCTAAAGTATATTATTTTGTAGGGATAACTTTCTTTGGCCATGTTATTTTAAGAAGACATAATTGCCTTGTTAGTACGCTTGAAGTATTATTGTTTTTATGTCAATACTGAACTTTCGTATTGAATCTTATGGATCTGAACGTTCATGCCACAATAAAGAAAAAATACATGGATAAATATGTTAGGTAGCATTCGACATCGAAAATTCCGTTTTTATCATTTACCTACTCGAGGACGAGCAGGAATTAAGCTTGGGGATGCTTGATATGTCTCCAATGTATCTATAATTTTTTATTGTTCCATGCTATTATATTATCTGTTTTCGATGTTTTATATGCATTAATATGCTATTTTATATTATTTTTGGGACTAACCTATTAACCTAGAGCCCAGTGCCAGTTTCTGTTTTTTCCTTGTTTTTGAGCTTCGCAGAAAAGGAATACCAAACAGAGTCCAAACGGAATAAAACCTTCGCGATGATTTTTCTTGGACTAGAAGACACCTGTGGGACTTGGAATCCAAGTCAAAAGACCTTGGAGTAGAAGACAAGCCACAGGGGCACGCCCTAGGGGGGCACCCCACTGCCTTGTGGCATACTCCAACACCCCCTGACCTACTTCTTCGTCCTATAAATTCACATATATTCCCAAACCACCAGAAGCATCCACGAAAACACTTTTCCACCACCGCAAACTTCTGTTCCCGTGAGATCCCATCTTGGGGCCTTTTCCGGCATCCTGCCGGAGGGGGATTCGATCATGGAGGGTATCTACGTCAACTCTATTGCCCTTCCAATGAAGCGTGAGTAGTTTACCTCAGACCTACGGGTCCATAGCTAGTAGCTAGATGGCTTTCTCTCTGTCCCTCTCTCTTTAATTCTCAATACCATGTTCTCCTCGATTTTCTTGGAGATCTATCCGATGTAATCTTCTTTTGCGGTGTGTTTGTCGAGATCCGATGAATTGTGGATTTATGATCAGCTTATCTCTGAATATTATTTGAATCTTCTCTGAATTCTTATATGCGTGATTTGATATCTTTGTAATTCTCTTCGAACTATCGGTTTGGTTTGGCCAACAAGATTGGTTTTTCTTGCAATGGGAGAAGTGCTTAGCTTTGGGTTCAATCTTGCGGTTTCCTTTCCCAATGACAGTAGGGGCAGCAAGGCACGTGTTGTATTGTTGCCATCGAGGATAAAAAGATGGGGTTTACATCATATTGCTTGAGTTTATTCCTCTACATCATGTCATCTTACTTAAAGCGTTACTTTGTTATTCATGAGCTTAATACTCTAGATGCAGGCAGGAGTCGGTCGATGTGTGGAGTAATAGTAGTAGATGCAGGCAGGAGTCGGTCTACTTGACATGGACGCGATGCCTATATTTCATAATCATTGCCTTAGATATCGTCATAACTATGCACTTTTCTATCGATTGTTCGACAGTAATTTGTTCACCCACCGTATTATTTGCTATCTTGAGAGAAGCCTCTAGTGAAACCTATGGCCCCCGGGTCTATTTTCCATCATATAAGTTTCCTATCTACTATTTTCCAATATTTTACTTTCCGATCTTTCAACCAAAAATCCCAAAAATATTTACTTTATCTTTTGTTTAGTTTTATTTATCTCTATCAGATCTCACTTTTGCAAGTGACCGTGAAGGGATTGACAACCCCTTTGTCGCGTTTGGTGCAAGTGTTTGATCGTTTGTGCAGGTATTGGTGATTTGTGTGTTGTCTCCTACTGGATTGATACCTTGGTTCTCAAACTGAGGGAAATACTTATCTCTACTTTGATGCATCGCCCTTTCCTCTTCAAGGGAAAAACCAACGCAAGCTCAAGAAGTAGCACTTACGGTGGTAGTTGATTTGATCTTGCTGAAAAACAGAAACTTTTGTGCTTAGTCCCAGAATTGTTAAAACTCACAGAAGCGTGATAAAATACTGATTCTCTTTGAACAAGATTGATATTTAAATTGCCTCTGTTGTCCTCATTTTTCAGAATTTTTGGAGTTACAGAAGTATTCTATGTTTACAGATTGCTACACACTGTTCTATTTTTGACAGATTCTGTTTTTCTTTGTGTTGTTTGCTTATTTTGATGAATCTATGGGTAGTATCGAAGGGTATGAACCATGGAAAAGTTGGAATACAGTAGATATTACACCAATATAAATAAAGAATGAGTTTACAACAGTACCATAAGTGGTGATTTATTTTCTTATACTAACGAATCTCATGAGATTTTCTGTGGAGTTTTGTGTTGTGAAGTTTTCATGTTTTGGGTAAGAATTTGATGGGCTATGGAATAAGGAGTGGCAAGAGCCTAAGCTTGGGGATGCCCAAGGCACCCCCAAGGTAATATTCAAGGACAACCAAGAGCCTATGCTTGGGGATGCCCCAAAAGGCATCCCCTCTTTCATCTTTGTCTATCGGTAACTTTACTTGAGGCTATATTTTTATTCACCACATGATATGTGTTTTGCTTGGAGCGTCTTGTATGATATGAGTCTTTGCTTTTTAGTTTGCCACAATCATCCTTGTTGTACACACCTTTTGAGAGGGACACGCATGAATCATGATTTATTAGAATACTTTATGTGCTTCACTGATATCTTTTGAGCTAAGCAATTTTGCTCTAGTGCTTCACTTATATCTTTTTAAAGCACGACGATGGTTTTATTTTATAGAAATTGTTCAACTCTCATGCTTCACTTATATTATTTTGAGAGTCTCTAAACAGCATGGTAATTTGCTTTGGTTATAAATTTAGTCCTAATATGATGGGCATCCAAGAGGGATATAATAAAAACTTTCATATAAAGTGCATTGAATACTATGAGAAGTTTGATTCCTTATGATTGTTTTGAGATATGAGGATGGTGATATTAGAGTCATGCTAGTGAGTAATTGTGAATTGTAGAAATACTGGTGTTAAAGTTTGTGACTCCCGTAGCATGCATGTATGGTGAACCGTTATGTAACGAAGTTGGAGCATGAGGTATTTATTGATTGTCTTCCTTATGAGTGGCGGTCGGGTACGAGCGATGGTCTTTTCCTACCAATCTATTCCCCTATGAGCATGCGCGTAGTACTTCATTTTGATGACTGTGACGCCCTCGATTCAATCGTACACTAATCATACACGCAAATGTGTACGATCAAGATCAAGGACTCACGGGAAGATATCACAACACAACTCTAGACACAAATTAAAATAATACAAGCTTTATATTACAAGCCAGGGGCCTCGAGGGCTCGAATACACAAGAGTCAGCGGAAGCAACAATATCTGAGTACAGACATAAGTTAGACAAGTTTGCCTTAAGAAGGCTAGCACAAAGCAACACGATCGAAGAGGCAAGGCCTCCTGCCTGGGAGCCTCCTAACTACTCCTGGTCGTCAGCGGTCTCCACGTAGTAGCAGGCATCGGCGGTGGCATCTGGCTCCTGGGCTCCGACATCTGGTTGCATCAACAGGAAAGGAGAAGAAAGGGGCAAAAGGGGGAGCAAAGCAACCATGAGTACTCATCCAAAGTACTCGCAAGCAAGGATCTACACTACATATGCATCGGTGTCAATGAAAAGGGTAGTATATGTGGACTGAACTACAGAATGCCAGAAGAGAAGAGGAAAGCCTAGCCTATCGAAGACTAGCATCTTCTGGAAACCACCATCTTGCAGCAACAGGAGGGAGTAGAGTAGCATAAAGTAAAGTAGTAGAAGTGTTATCAACCTCGGCCAGAGATCCTTTCTCGACTCCCTGCGAGAAAGCAATCCCAGAGCCATACTATCCAGTTATCATCTCATATCCAAGTCTCATCTCAAGTATCCAGTTCTAGTTGTATCGATCGGGATACAACTCCAAGTGTCCGTTACCGTAGGACAGGCTATCGATAGATGTTTTCTTCCCTGCAGGGGTGCACCAACTTACCCACCACGCTCGATTAACTCCGGCCGGACACACTTTCCTGGGTCATGCCCGGCCTCGGCCAAACAATACGCCGCAACCCGACCTAGGCTTAATAGAGAGGTCAAGCACGCCGGACTAAACCTATGCCCCCAGGGGTCATGGGCCATCGCCCCGGGAACTCCTGCACGTTGCGTGGGCGGCCGGTGAGCAGACCTAGCTACCTCCTTAAAAAAGGCGGGAGCTTACCAGTCCAACCCGGCGCGCGCCGCTCAGTCGCATGACGTCTATTAAGCTTCGGCTGATGCATACGACGCAGAACGCCCATACTATGCCCACGTGATGGTTAGTGCTATCAGGCCAGAGGCCCCTCGGATCAAATATCCAAATCGTAGTGGATTAGGAACACGCGGTAACAAGCAGAGACTCACGAAAGATGTGACCCCGTTGCCCCGTCTCGAGGACTTGCGGCAAGGGCTAGGAATGCCCGGCCACGCCTCGTAATTATCTCGCAGGCACCCTCCAGGTCAACCCGACTCCACATCACTCGCAATTAAGCTCACACGGGTACCCCTCAGGGCCGACCCGTCTTTAGTAACACGGTTCAGTGTAGAGTCATAGTAACCATAGTAACTGTGTGTCTAACACCAAGGGGAAAACCTGAGGAATCACCCTTGACGGATTCCACTCGATGTAATCATCAAGGTGAACGTAAGAGGAACCACCCCCGAGGTTCACACTTGAGGGGTTGCACGACAGAGTCGTATCGGAAGTGGTTAAGGCGGAATCACCCCCAGTGACCACGACCGAATAGCTACACTACAGGGTTAACATCAGAAGTGTTGTAGAGGTCTCACCCTCGGCACTCGATAGTAACCCAGTAGTGTCGAGCAACTAAGGGGAAAGTGATGTGCGGTGCCGGGGCCTGGTCTTCGATCCCGTTGATCGGGTCTTCAATGATGAAGCAGGGGCAACAAGGACAAGGTGGGGGTCACTGATGGATCACTAACCAACCTATACTAAGCAGTTTAGGATAAGCAGGTAGGTAACAATGAGCAGGTTACAAAAGCAGGCTATGCATCAGAATAGGAGCAAACAATAACACTAGCAAAATCTAATGCAAGCATGAGAGAATGGAATGGGCGATAACGGGATGACCAAAGGGGGGGGGCTTGCCTGGAAGCACCAATGAAAGGAAGAAGGGTCGTCGTCGTCATCGTAGTCGATCACAGGGGCAGCACCAGTCCCGGGGTCTACCGGAGAGAAGAGGGGGAAGAAACAGTAAATATAAAGCAAACATAGCATCACAAAGCATAACGTGGCAATATGCTGTGCCGGGTATGACCTAACGTATGGCTACACAATATAGGTGAAGGGGGAATTCAACCGGGAATGTTTTCCCGGTTCCGGACCTATGTCAGAGAGATGACCGAAGGGGGAAAGTTCCATGTTCAGATAGTTAGAGGCATCTGGCAGGTAAACAGACCGCGTGTTCGGATTCGTCTCGTCGTTCTGAGCAACTTTCATGTACAAAGTTTTTCGATCCGAGCTACGGTTTATTTTATATGAATTTTCAAAGTTTTAAACAGTTATTTGGAAATAACAGATTTAAATAAATGGAAAACAGGGTTATGACATCAGCATGATGTCAGCAGTCAACAGGGCCGTTGACTGGGTCAAGCTTACAGGTGGGTCCTGCTGTCATTGACACAACTTAGTTAACAGTTTTTATTAACAATTTAACTATTTATAAAAACATTTTATTAGAGTGGGGGCCACATGTCATAGTTAACAATTTTTAACTAGTGGTTTAATTCAACATGAGGTTGATTAAGTGGTGGGGGACCCACCTGACAGTGTCCAGTTAGGTTAATTAACTATGCAGTCTTAATTAAACCAAAGTAATTACGGGTGGGGGCCATTGTCAGTGGCACGAGCCGGCCACCGCGCCGTGCACGCGTGCTTGCACACGGCAAAGGGCAAGACCGTGGCCGGAGCTAGCAGTTCAGGGGAGTTGCGGCCAGTGCCGGGGAGGGGTAGCCACGGCGGACGGCGGAGGGCATCGCGCGGCACAGCGAGGACGGCTTGGGGCGCGCATGGGCGGCCGTGAGCGCGGGCACGGGCAGTCGGCCGTGCGCGTCGCGCGAGCGGGGCTGCGGCCGGAGCGCCGCCC
>NC_057802.1:447103306-447110414 GCF_018294505.1 Triticum aestivum | reverse complement strand
GCGCGAGGCGGCGTCGAGTAGGCGTCTGGCCACGAGGGAGAGGGGACGGGGCCACGAGGAGGACGACGACGAGGTGGCGGGGCGACGTCGGGGCAAGGTTGCGCCGGTGATCCGGCGACGGCGCACAGCGGCGGGGGCGAAGGGGTTCGGGGGCGACGGGATCGGGGCGGCGAGCGATCGGGCGCTCCCGATCCAGATCGCGTGTGGGGGGAGTGGGGATCGTGTGGAGGGGGTTAGGGTTTCGGTGCCCCCTGGAGGGGGTTATTGGCCTGGGGCTGGGTCGGCCTGGTGGATGTGGGCCGAGGCCCAAAGGGGACACGGGGCTTTCTCTCTCTCTTCTCTGACTTTTCCCTTTTCCTTTTCTTTTTGTTTTCTTCTATTTGCTCTGTTTTGCATTTTTCTTTTAGTACCAAATGAGTTTTGTTTTTTTAACAAAACTTGGCACATAAAGCTAACACCATACCTTGAGATGGAACAAAAAGTTTGGGGTCAAAAGGAGTTGCCTAATCAATTTTAGAAATTGAAAAGGCCAATATAAATGTTGCTGGAGCACTGAATTAATTCCCATGGGCATTTTGGGAATCCGGAAGAGGTTGGTTTCAACAAGACAGTGGTCAGGGAAATTTATAGGATAAGGTGAGCATTTTAGTTTTACTGTGCAAAGAAAATAATTTATTTGACTTATTTTAAAATTGAAAAAAGGCTTTGATTTTTGGACCACTGGCAAGCTGCATAGTAATCACGATGACATGGCCACCATTAGGGGGAGATTACTGTAGCATGATTCTCGGGGTGTTACAAATCTCCTCCACTACAAGAAATCTCGTCCCGAGATTTAAGAGGTGGAATAAGGGGAAAAGGATTGGTTAAGAAATCCTAATGGATCGTCTTTTCTTGCTACTCTCATCGAAGAGGTTGATGCATAACGTTGATGTCTTCAATTCACTGCATCAGGGCATCATGATGAAGTCGTCAACCTTTCTTCAGAAACTCCACCGTACTTATGAATAGGGTATAAAAAAACCATAAGGACAGATGTTAGAAAGGATTGGCATCTGGTAATTGTCTCAAGGAAGGAGATTTTAGAAGCACCAAGAAACAAATCGAGAGTGCTATTAGGAGGTTCAACAAGTTTCAACCAGGTAGGCATCAAGCTGATGCCTATAACAGGTGAAGAAAGGGGGGTTCAAAGCATTGAGGCATAATGTTGCCCCTGATACCAGAATGAATCATGGTGAGGAAGTTAGCTTGTGATTTACATAAGAAGCCAAGTGCAAAGAATATTTCAGAATCAAGGTTGAACAGGAGAATCAGGCTTCGATCCTGTGGAACTGTGGGTTATGGGCCCACCATGTGGTAGAAAGCAGGAAGGAAGCTGACATCTTGCACGGTCACGATAGCGAGGCATGTCACAGGAAAACCTGTCAGTTATGGTGGCAACAACGTTGGTACCAAGGGCGAGGGATGAAGAGAACCATTTTCCTGCTCGTTGAAACGAGGCGGACCAGTAGGCAAAGTTCTCGTCCATCGGTGGTTACCGGAATGTCATCAACATTAGTAACAGGGTCGTACTGACCGAATTGTACCTTGAGGCATTTTTATAAGCAAGGAATTATTTCTTCTTTTATCATATAGGTCAAAAGAAAGACTAACAATCCAATGGAAAGGAAAATGTGATTATCAGGATTAATCAGATCAAAGGAAAGGAAAAAATGTGTTTGCACACAAGAATTTAGGGTATATCCTTCCCAAGGAAAGGCGGGGCATGATATACATGATAGGACAGCAAGTTCAAAAGTATTTAGACAAAGGGGCGAGGGAAGAATCATGATATTACCACACCACGGTGTTTGAATAATAAATCAAGAAACATTTAGCATTGCGCTTCCAATGTTCTTTTTGATATATAGAGTACCATAGTCATGCTTCGAGGTAGCAATAACATGGTGTTTCGGGTAAGAGTTGGATCTAAGGATCTCAAAAGATACAAAGGAACACTTCCAAGATTATGTCGGAACGTAAGGAATAACCAAACACGACCAGGTCTGTGTTGGCAGGAAGTCAAGGATGTCATCGATGATATCACAAATCATCGAGGGGCAAGGATGGTATTTCTCACCATGAATTCAATTGTCATCTCAACAGAAGTCAAAATGTTGATGTTGATCACGACGCATTTGTCGAGAGGCTCTATGAAGATGCCATCGAGGAGCGACGACATCAAGCAACAAGAAGGATGAAGCGAAAGGCTATTGGAACCACGAATACGACACAAGCTCGAAATCAAGCTTCTTGTTTGAGGTGAAATGATAAGATGAAGAAGATCGATGTAAGTTTAGCTCGTCTATGGAAGTTGCTCCAGGCATAAGGACCAGGTAGCACAGTTAGAATTAGCACGATAATGATTTAGTCGATCAGGCTAGGAATGACTTGAAGGATCATTGAACTCGTAAGCAATGAAAATTACTTAGAGTCATTGAATCGAAGTGCGGAATCGATTCACTTATCGGTGTTCTCGAGTGACTAATAACTCAGAACCTGGGGAAAATTGGAATCGATGAGAAGCAATACTAGAAGAAGACTCATAGGAAGCAACACAGATGTTTGATATTCTCGAGATACCATAGGGTAATACTCGAAGGTAGAGTAGATAGATGCTTGATAGGTGAAATGGTCTGAAGAAGACAAGTACTTTAACTTGTCCGAGAAATGGGATCAAAGGGCAACAATCATGGTCAGAACCACAGTTGTAAAGGAACAATCATAGATACCAGATGAACTTATATCAAGCGGATTATTATTATCACAAGAAGCTTCCATGATAAGTTCCACATCGGGTCCATGGGCATGAACACAAAGGTTCAAGGTCGACTCCCACTTCTTCAATGCATAACCTCTCATTTACTTCTTGCTTTTGACGAAGTTGTAGTGTAGAAATTTTTATCCGGCGTAACACCAGTAGAGTATGACCCATAGAAATTTCCGGGTTCACAGAAATTAGGGAAAGCATTAGTTCAACCCGTCGGGGCATTTTAGGAACATTTGCAAAACTTCAGAGGTAATTAACTCAAGCTCGGAAGCAGAGCATGGTTGACAAAGCAGAGAATACAATTTACCAAAGGCAATATGTATCAGGGGAAGAGCGCACAAAATTTTGAATATGAAGGACATTGTCGGATAATAATCCAACAAAGGATTCAGCGGTCCTCAATGGATCTGATGTGAGTATCAGTACTCAATCAGAAGAGGGAAAGAATTCAAAGGCATCAGGATATAGAAACAGCTGAAAAATTCGACGTTCAAGTTGAAGGGGACTAGGTGGACAATCAATTACAACATGATTGGCCGAGATCCAAGTCATGTCCAGAATGACGTATGAGCAGGAAGGTCAAATTTCAGGGTTTGACTGATGATTGCAAGCAAACGCAAGATAATGAATCAATAGGCTCAGGATGACAATGACAAAGGATGTTAATGAACATTGCTGGACATATGGATTTAACCATAATGCAGGCAGACAAGACTTTCGGGAGCACTAGGCTGCAGAGGATCTTTGGGAGATCGAATTGCATTCAAAGAATTTTCTGAGACATATGATCAACTGGGGATGAACAAATCCCAGATAAGTGCATGGAATTATTCGTAGGGTTATTCAGGCAGAAAAGAGTTGCAAGGCAGTCAAAAAAAAGGATTCTCGAAAGTCGAGGAATACTTTCGGGTATCTTGTAATAACAAGAACAACTAGGGATGGAAGTAAGAACGGCGAGGGTACGCAGTTATCCATAAGGATTCAACGGTGTTAAGGGATTGCAAAAGAAATCAACACAAGTTCTCGGGAATTAGATCAGAGACTATCTTTGAAGTCTTCTGGTGAAGCAGACAACCATCCGGAATGAAGCGCTCTCCGGGGAAAGTCGTTACGAGATCCTAATGTTAGAGTTAGCAAAATCGTTTAACCCGAATGGAAGAGAGATCAGAGTCCTAGAGTATAGACAAGGAATAAAAGATCCTAATACCACCCAATGGCGACGTGGGCCCGTAAGACACAGAGCCATGTTAGTAAAAGTTTTTGTAGTGACTAGACTCAACTTCGGCCAAGGAGTTGGAAAGGGGGCTACCTACAGGCAGTCGGCTCTGATACCAACTTGTGACGCCCTCGATTCAATCGTACACTAATCATACATGCAAATGTGTACGATCAAGATCAAGGACTCACGGGAAGATATCACAACACAACTCTAGACACAAATTAAAATAATACAAGCTTTATATTACAAGCCAGGGGCCTCGAGGGATCGAATACATAAGCTCGAATGCACAAGAGTCAGCGGAAGCAACAATATATGAGTACAGACATAAGTTAGACAAGTTTGCCTTAAAAAGGCTAGCACAAAGCAACACGATCGAAGAGGCAAGGCCTCCTACCTGGGAGCCTCCTAACTACTCCTGGTCGTCAGCGGTCTCCACGTAGTAGCAGGCATCAGCGGTGGCATCTGGCTCCTGGGCTCCGACATCTGGTTGCATCAACCGGAAAGGAGAAGAAAGGGGCAAAAGGGGGAGCAAAGCAACCGTGAGTACTCATCCAAAGTACTCGCAAGCAAGGATCTACACTACATATGCATCGGTGTCAATGAAAAGGGTAGTATATGTGGACTGAACTGCAGAATGCCAGAAGAGAGGGGGGAAAGCCTAGCCTATCAAAGACTAGCATCTTCTGGAAACCACCATCTTGCAGCAACAGGAGGGAGTAGAGTAGCATAAAGTAAAGTAGTAGAAGTGTTATCAACCTCGGCCAGAGATCCTTTCTCGACTCCCTGCGAGAAAGCAATCCCAGAGCCATACCATCCAGTTATCATCTCATATCCAAGTCTCATCTGAAGTATCCAGTTCTAGTTGTATCGATCGGGATACAACTCCAAGTGTCTGTTACCATAGGACAGGCTATCGATAGATGTTTTCTTCCCTGCAGGGGTGCACAAACTTACCCACCACGCTCGATTAACTCCGGCCGGACACACTTTCCTGGGTCATGCCCGGCCTCGGCCAAACAATACGCCGCAACCCGACCTAGGCTTAATAGAGAGGTCAAGCACGCCGGACTAAACCTATGCCCCCAGGGGTCATGGGCCATCGCCCCGGGAACTCCTGCATGTTGCGTGGGCGGCCGGTGAGCAGACCTAGCTACCTCCTTAAAAAAGGCGGGAGCTTACCAGTCCAACCCGGCGCGCGCCGCTCAGTCGCATGACATCTATTAAGCTTCACTGATGCATATGATGCAGAATGCCCATACTATGCCCACGTGATGGTTAGTGCGATCAAATATCCAAATCGTAGTGGATTAGGAACACGCGGTAACAAGCAGAGACTCACGAAAGATGTGACCCCATTGCCCCGTCTCGAGGACTTGCGGCAAGGGCTAGGAATGCCCGGCCACGCCTCGTAATTATCTCGCGGGCACCCTCCAGGTCAACCCAACTCCACATCACTCGCAATTAAGCTCACACGGGTACCCCTCAGGGCCGACCCGTCTTTAGTAACATGGTTCAGTGTAGAGTCATAGTAACCATAGTAACTGTGTGTCTAACACCAAGGGGAAAGCCTGAGGAATCACCCTTGACGGATTCCACTCGATGTAATCATCAAGGTGAACATAAGAGGAACCACCCCCGAGGTTCACACTTGAGGGGTTGCACGACAGAGTCGTATCGGAAGTGGTTAAGGCGGAATCACCCCCGATGACCACAACCGAATAGCTACACTACAGGGTTAACATCAGAAGTGTTGTAGAGGTCTCACCCTCGGCACTCGATAGTAACCCAGTAGTGTCGAGCAACTAAGGGGAAAGTGATGTGCGGTGCTGGGGCCTGGTCTTCGATCCCGTTGATCGGGTCTTCAATGATGAAGCAGGGGCAACAAGGACAAGGTGGGGGTCACTGATGGATCACTAACCAACCTATACTAAGTAGTTTAGGATAAGCAGGTAGGTAACAATGAGCAGGTTACAAAAGCAGGCTATGCATCAGAATAGGAGCAAACAATAACACTAGCAAAATCTAATGCAAGCATGAGAGAATGGAATGGGCGATAACGGGATGACCAAAGGGGGGCTTGCCTGGAAGCACCGATGAAAGGAAGAAGGGTCGTCGTCGTCGTAGTCGATCACAGGGGCAGCACCAGTCCCGGGGTCTACCGGAGAGAAGAGGGGGGAGAAACAGTAAATATAAAGCAAACATAGCATCACAAAGCATAACGTGGCAATATGTTGTGCCGGGTGTGACCTAACGTATGGCTACACAATATAGGTGAAGGGGGAATTCAACCGGGAATGTTTTCCCGGTTCCGGACCTGTGTCAGACAGATGACCGGAGGGGGAAAGTTCCATGTTCAGATAGTTAGAGGCATCTGGCAGGTAAACAGACCACGTGTTCGGATTCGTCTCGTCGTTCTGAGCAACTTTCATGTACAAAGTTTTTCGATCCGAGCTACGGTTTATTTTATATGAATTTTTAAAGTTTTAAACAGTTATTTGGAAATAACAGATTTAAATAAATGGAAAACAGGGTTATGACATCAGCATGATGTCATCAGTCAACAGGGTTGTTGACTGGGTCAAGCTTACAGGTGGGTCCTGCTGTCATTGACACACCTTAGTTAACAGTTTTTATTAACAATTTAACTATTTATAAAAACATTTTATTAGAGTGGGGGCCACATGTCATAGTCAACAATTTTTAACTAGTGGTTTAATTCAACAGGAGGTTGATTAAGTGGTGGGGGACCCACCTGATAGTGTCCAATTAGGTTAATTAACTATGCAGTCTTAATTAAACCAAAGTAATTACGGGTGGGGGCCATTGTCAGTGGCACGAGCCGGCCACCGCGCCGTGCACGCATGCTTGCACACAGCAAAGGGCAAGACCGTGGCCGGAGCTAGCAGTTCAGGGGAGGTGCGGCCAGTGCCGGGGAGGGGTAGCCACGGCGGAGGGCGTCGCGCGGCACAGCGAGGACGACTTGTGGCGCGCATGGGCGGCCGTGAGCACGGGCACGGGCAGTCGGCCGTGCGCGGCGCGCGAGCGGGGCTGCGGCCGGAGCGCAGCCCGCGACGAGG
>NC_057802.1:447091428-447102982 GCF_018294505.1 Triticum aestivum | reverse complement strand
GGGGCGACGTCGGGCGAGGTGGCGCCGGTGATCCGGCGACGGCGCACAGCGGCGGGGGTGAAGGGGTTCGGGGGCGACGGGATCGGGGCGGCGAGCGATCGGGCGCTCCTGATCCAGATCGCGTGTGGGGGGTGGGGATCGTGTGGAGGGGGTTAGGGTTTCGGTGCCCCCTGGAGGGGGTTAGGGTTTCGGTGCCCCCTGGAGGGGGTTATTGGCCTGGGGCTGGGTCGGCCTGGTGGATGTGGGCCGAGGCCCAAAGGGGACACGGGGCTTTCTCTCTCTCTCTTCTTTGACTTTTCCCTTTTCCTTTTCTTTTTGTTTTCTTTTATTTGCTCTGTTTTGCATTTTTCTTTTAGTACCAAATGAGTTTTGTTTTTTTAACAAAACTTGGCACATAAAGCTAACACCATACCTTGAGATGGAACAAAAAGTTTGGGGTCAAAAGGAGTTGCCTAATCAATTTTAGAAATTGAAAAGGCCAATATAAATGCTGCTGGAGCACTGAATTAATTCCCATGGGCATTTTGGGAATCCAGAAGAGGTTGGTTTCAACAGGACAGTGGTCAGGGAAATTTATAGGATAAGGTGAGCATTTTAGTTTTACTGTTCAAAGAAAATAATTTATTTGACTTATTTTAAAATTGAAAAAGGTTTTGATTTTTGGACCAGTGGCAAGCTGCATAGTAATCACGATGACATGGCCACCATTAGGGGGAGATTACTGTAGCATGATTCTTCGGGTGTTACAATGACTATTAGAGTTTTGCAATAAGTATGTGAGTTCTTTATGACTAATGTTGAGTCCATGGATTATACGCACTCTCACCCTTCCACCATTGCTAGCCTCTCTAGTACAACGCAACTTTTGCCGGTGCATACACCCACCATATACCTTCCTCGAAACAACCACCATACCTACCTATTATGGCATTTCCATAGCCATTCCGAGATATATTGCCATGCAACTTTCCACTGTTTCATTTATTATGACATGCTTCATCATTGTCATATTGCTTTGCATGATCATTTAGTTGACATAGTATCTGTGGCAAAGCCACTATTCATATCTTTTATACATGTCACTCTTGAGTCATTTCACATCCCGGTACACCGCTGGAGGCATTCATATAGAGTCATATTTTGTTCTAAGTATCGAGTTGTAAGTACATAAAAGTGTGATGATCTTCATTATTAGAGCATTGTCCCATGTGAGGAAAAAATAAAAGGCCAAAGAAGCCAAACAATAAAAGAGAAAGTAGAGAAGGGGCAATGTTACTATCCTTTTTCACACTTGTGCTTCAAAGTAGTACCATGATCTTCATGGTAGAGAGTATCGTATTTTGCCACTTTCATATACTAGTGGGAATTTTTCATTATAGAATTTGGCTTGTATATTCCAACGATGAGCTTCCTCAAATCGCCCTAGGTCTTCATGAGCAAGCAAGTTGGATGCACACCCACTTAGTTTCTTTTGAGCTTTCATAAACTTATAGCTCTAGTGCATCCGTTGCATGGCAATCCCTACTCACTCACAATGATATCTATTGATGGGCATCTCCATAACCCGTTGATACGCCTAGTTGATGTGAGACTATCCCCTTCTTTTTGTCTTCTCCACAACCACCATATTCTATTCCACCTATAGTGCTATGTCCATGGCTCATGCTCATGTATTGCGTGAAAATTGAAAAGGTTTGAGAAACTCAAAAGTATGAAACAATTGTTTGGCTTGTCATCGCGGTTGTGCATGATTTGAATACTTTGTGTGATGAAGATGGAGCATAGCCAGACTATATGATTTTGTAGGGATATCTTTCTTTGGCCATGTTATTTCGAGAAGACATGATTGCTTTGTTAGTATGCTTGAAGTATTATAGTTTTTATGTCAATATTAAACTTTTGTTTTGAATCTTATGGATCTGAACATTCATGCCACAATAAAGAAAATTACATGGATAAATATGTTAGGTAGCATTCCACATAAAAAATCTGTTTTTATCATTTACCAACTCGAGGACGAGCAGGAATTAAGCTTGGGGATGCTTGATATGTCTCCAACGTATCTATAATTTTTTATTGTTCCATGCTATTATATTATCTGTTTTGGATGTTTTATATGCATTAATATGCTATTTTACATTATTTTTGGGACTAACTTATTAACCTAGAGCCCAGTGCCAGTTTCTGTTTTTTCCTTGTTTCTGAGCTTCGTAGAAAAGGAATACTAAATGGAGACCAAACGGAATAAAACTTCACGATGATTTTTCTTGGACCAGAAGACACCCAGGAGACTTGGAGTTCAAGACAGAAGAGCCACGAGGCGGCGACAAGGGTGGAGGGCGCGCCCTAGGGGGGGCACCCCTACCTTGTGGGCCCCTCGTGACCCCCCTGACCTAGATCTTTCTCCTATATATTCACATATATTCCCAAACCACCAGAAGCATCCACGAAAACACTTTTCCACAACCACAACCTTCTGTTCCCGTGAGATCGCATCTTGGGGCCTTTTCTGGCATCCTGCCGGAGGGGGATTCGATCACGGATTGCATCTACATCAACTCTGTTTCCCTTCCGATGAAGCGTGAGTGGTTTACCTCAGACCTACTGGTCCATAGCTAGTAGCTAGATGGCTTCTTCTCTCTCTTTGATTCTCAATACCATGTTCTCCTCGATGTTCGACTCTTCTCTGAATTCTTAGATGCATGATTTGGTATCTTTGTAACTCTCTTCGAATTATCGGTTTGGTTTGCCCAACTAGATTGGTTCTTCTTGCAATGGGAGAGGTGCTTAGCTTTGGGTTCAATCTTGCGGTGTCCTCACCCAGTGACATAGTAGGGGTAGCGAGGCATGTACTGTATTGTTGCCATCGAGGATAAAAAGATGGGGTTTACATCATATTGCATGAGTTTATTCCTCTACATCATGTCATCTTACTTAAGGCGTTACTCCGTTCTTTATGAACTTAATACTCTAGATGCATGCTGGATAGCGGTCAATGTGTGGAGTAATAGTAGTAGATGCAGGAGGAGTCGGTCTACTTGACACGGACATGATGCCTATATTTCGTAATCAGTGCCTTGATTATCGTCATAACTTTGCGCTTTTTTATCAATTGCTCGATAGTAATTTGTTCACCCACTGTATTATTTGCCTTCAAGAGAGAAGCCTCTAGTGAAACCTATGGCCCCCGGGTCTATTTTCCATCATAGTAGTTTCCGATCTACTATTTTGCAATCTTTTACTTTCGAATCTATAAACCAAAAAACCAAAAAATATTTTATCTTTTGTTTATCTATCTCTATCAGATCTCACCTTTGCAAGTGACCGTGAAGGGATTGACAACCTTTATTGCGTTGGGTGCAAGTGTTTGATTGTTTGTGCTGGTATTGGTGATTTGCGCGTTCTTCTCCTACTGGATTGATACCTTGGTTCTTAACTGAGGGAAATAATTATCTCTACTTTGTTGCATCACCCTTTCCTCTTCTAGGGAAAACCAACGCAAGCTCAAGAATATTGCCGAATTATCGGACATGGTACATAAATATTGCACCAAGGAAAGCACCTGGAGGTTGTAGCAAATGCGCAAGGAGTCAGTCCCTGGCCCGAAGCCCTGGAAAGCCCAAGCAAATCGAGCATATGTGAGATGGTCGCCCGAGCATGAGCCTGCCGAAAAGAAAAATAGACCCAGAATGGTCCTAGACGAATTGCTAGATAAACCATGCCCTATACACTCGGCCTGCTTAACGCAAGTCCAACTCACATGCTTCGAGCTTGTTGGGTGGTGAGGCAGGTGGCCAAAAGTGGCAAAAATATCCTGAGCCTCACCCCCTGATAGATGATCAACAACGCCACCCCATGAAGACAACGTCCTGATAGTTTACAAGATGTTCTCTTCAAACAATCAAAGGAAAAGGGCTCTTCGAGAGCTTGGCCAAGTCTACCAGGTGACAGCTGCACAACCATGGGCGAACACACCTATTACCTTCGATCAGAAGGACGAGCCAAGATCCTGCCCCACCCACGCGCCCGCCGCACTAGTCCTTGACCCCATAATCGATGGCTTCAGGCTAACTAAAGTGCTGATGGACGGGGGCAGTGGCCTGAACCTCATTCACGAGGACACGCTTGACAAAGTGCAGCTCAATAGATCCCGCATCGAGCACAATCGTACCACATTCCAAGGAATTATACTCGGCAGGGAGGCACGCTGTTCCGGACGCATAACCTTGGACATAGTGTTCGGCACTCTCAACAACTACAGATCTGAACCCTTGTTATTCCACATTGTGCCCTTCCACAGCAGATACCATGCCCTTTTGGGACGTGAGGCATTCGCAAGGTTCTAGGCCGTGATACGTCTCCGTCGTATCTACTTTTCCAAACACTTTTGCCCTTGTTTTGGACTCTAACTTGCATGATTTGAATGGAACAAACCCGGACTGACGCTATTTTCAGCAGAATTGCCATGGTGTTATTTATGTGCAGAAACAAAAGTTCTCGGAATGACCTGAAACTTCACGGAGATTATTTTTGGAAATAATAAAAAATACTGGCGAAAGAATCAAGGCCAGGGGACCCACACCCTATCCACGAGGGTGGGGGCGCGCCTGCCCCCCTGGGCGCGCCCCCCTGCCTCGTGGGCCCCCTGGAGCTCCACCGACCTCAACTCCAACTCTATATATTCGTTTTTGGGGAGGAAAAAAATTAGAGAGAAAGATTCATCGCGTTTTACGATATGGAGCGCTGCCAAGCCCTAAACTCTCTCGGGAGGGCTGATCTGGAGTCCGTTCGGGGCTCTGGAGAGGGGAATCCGTCGCCATCGTCATCATCAACCATCCTCCATCACCAATTTCATGATGCTCACCGACGTGCGTGAGTAATGCCATCGTAGGCTTGCTGGACGGTGATGGGTTGGATGAGATTTATCATGTAATCGAGTTAGTTTTGTTAGGGTTTGATCCCTAGTATCCACTATGTTCTGAGATTGATGTTGCTATGAATTTGCTATGCTTAATGCTTGTCACTAGGGCCCGAGTGCCATGATTTCAGATCTGAACCTATTATGTTTTCATGAATATATGTGAGTTCTTGATCCTATCTTGCAAGTCTATAGTCACCTACTATGTGTTATGATCCGGCAACCCCGAAGTGACAATAATTGGGACCACTCCCGGTGATGACCATAGTTTGAGGAGTTCATGTATTCACTATGTGTTAATGCTTTGGTCCAGTACTCTATTAAAAGGAGGCCTTAATATCCCTTAGTTTCCAATAGGACCCCGCTGCCACGGGAGGGTAGGACAAAAGATGTCATGCAAGAGTTTTTCCATAAGCATGTATGACTATATTCGGAATACATGCCTACATTACATTGATGAATTGGAGCTAGTTCTGTGTCACCCTATGTTATAACTGTTGCATGAATAATCGCATCCGGCATAATTGCCCATCACCGATTCAATGCCTACGAGCTTTTCACATATTGTTCTTCGCTTATTTTCTTTTCCGTTGCTACTGTTACAATCACTACAAAGCTATCACCGTTACTTTTGCCACTGTTACCGTTACTTCCATATTACTTTGCTACTAAATACTTTGCTGCAGATATTAAGTTATCCAGGTGTGGTTGAATTGACAACTCAACTGCTAATACTTGAGAATATTCTTTGGCTCCCCTTGTGTCGAATCAATAAAATTTGGGTTGAATACTCTACCCTCGAAAACTGTTGCGATCCCCTATACTTGTGGGTTATCAGGCCGCACCACATTATGGATACTTGAAACTCAAAATGCCAGGGCCTAACGGCATGTTATCGCTCGCTAGCGATCCGAACACAACCCTCCGAGCTGAAAATAAGACCGCATCGCTCGCCCTCGAGGCACTATCTAAGGCCCTCGCAGCCGAAGAATTAACAACGCTCCGCACTACAGTCAACGGGGATGATGTGGTCGTCAGTAAAAGGCCAAAATCCATGCCATTTACACCAGCAGACGGGGTAGTAAAATTCCAAGTACACATGACAGACCCAAACAAAACGGCGCCCGTCGGAGCACAGCTGGACCCCGTTGTTGATGAAGCACTCGCGCGTTCTTATGCGAAAACTGGGACATATTCGCCTCGCACCCTTCGGATATGTCAGGCATCCCACGGTGGCTAGCGGAGCACAACTTGAACATCATAAAATGCTTCAAGCCAATCAAACAGATACTGCGCCGATTCTCCGAACCCAAATGACAGGCTATGGGTGAAGAATTGGCAAAGCTATTGGAGGCCAGATTTATCCATGAAATCAAGCATCCCGAGTGGCTAGCAAATCTGGTCATGGTACCCAAGAAGGACAAGTCTTGATGGCTCTGCGTCGACTTCAAGGACCTAAACAAGGCATGCCCCAAGGATCCCTTCCCCTTACCTCGCATAGATCAGATCATCTACGCCACTGCTGAACACGACTCACTATGCTTCCTCGACGCATACTCTGGATATGACCAAATAAAGATGAAGGAGTCCGACCAAGCTGCAACCACGCTCATCACCCCCTACAGGCCATTCTGCTTTAACACGATGCCTTTCGGGGTTAAAGAACGCGGGAGCCACATACCAACGCATGATTCAAACATGCCTGGAAAACCAAATCGGCAAAATGGTCGTGGCATACATAGACGACGTGGTCATTAAAACCAAAAAAGTGGATCAACTCGTGGACGACCTTCGCTTGACCTTCAAAAATTTACGGGCTTACGATATACGGCTCAACCCGGACAAATGCGTCTTCGGAGTCCCCACCGGCAAACTGCTTGGGTTTATCATCTCCCATAGAGGAATTGAGGCCAATCCATCTAAAATCAGGGCCCTGTCCCAGCTAGCAACACCAACGGAGCTCAAACGCGTTCAGAAGCTGGCAGGTTGCATAGCGGCTTTAAGCCGTTTCATCTCCCGGGGGCCATAGGTTTCACTAGAGTCTTCTCTCTTCAATAAAGCATAAAGTGGGTAAACAAATTACTGTTGAGCAATTGATGGAAAAGCGCATAATTATAAAGATATCTAAGGCAATGATCATGAATATAGGCATCACGTCCGTGACAAGTAGACCGACTCCTGCCTGCATCTACTACTATTACTCCACACATCGACCGACTCCTGCCTGCATCGAGAGTATTAAGTTCATAAGAACAGAGTAACGCCTTAAGCAAGATGGCATGATGTAGAGGGATAAACTCAAGCAATATGATATAAACCCCATCTTTTTATCCTTAATGGCAACAATACAATACGTGCCTTGCTGCCCCTTCTGTCATTGGGAGAGGACACCGCAAGATTGAACCCATCACAAAGCACTTCTCCCATTGCAAGAAAAACCAATCTAGTTGGCCAAACCAAATCGATAGATCGAAGAGAATTACTAAGCTATCTCAATCATGCATAAAAGAGTTCAGAGAAGACTCAAATAATATTCATAGATAATCTGATCACAAATCCAAAATTCATTGGATCTCAACAAACGCACCGCAAAAGAAGATTACATTGAATAGATCTCCAAGAACATCGAGGAGAAATTTTTATGTAAGATCAAAGAGAGAGAAGAAGCCATCTAGCTACTAGCTATGGACCCTTAGGTCCGTGGTAAACTACCCACGCTTCATCGGAAGGGCAACAAGGTTGGTGTAGACGCCCTCCGTGATCGAATCCCCCTCCAGCGGAGTGCCGGAAAAGGCCCTAAGATGGGATCTCATGGGAACAAAAGCTTGCGGCGATGGAAAAGTATTTTTGGTGTGCCCTCTGGCATAGGGGGAATATTTGAGGATTTATAGTGCTGGAGTTAGGGTTGGAAGGGCTACAAGGGGCCCACAAGCCCTGGGGGCAAACCCCTGGGGCGCGCCCTTATGGCTTGTGGCCGCCTCGTAGGTCTTATGGCCTCCTCTCCAAGTCTCGTAGGTTTCTTCTGGTCCAAAAAAATCACTGTAAAGTTTTATTCCGTTTGGACTCCGTTTGATATTCCTTTTCTGTAAAAGTCAAAAACAAGTAAAAAAACAGAAATTGGCACTGGGCACTAGGTTAATAGGTTAGTCCCAAAAATAATATAAAATAGCATATTAATGCATATAAAACATCTAAAACAGATAATATAATAGAATGACACAATAAAAATTATAGATACATTGGAGACGTATGAACGACGACGACGCGACGGACGAGCTCAGGTCTTGGTGAAGGTGAGCTTCCAGGGGTCCTCGGCCTGACCGAAGATTTCCAGGGGGTTCGCGGAGATACGATGGAGCTAACAATGGCAACGACGCAGCTCGGGGATGGCTGGGCTCGCCGGAATCGAGTTGGAGAGCGTTAGGTCAGTGGTGGTGGTTGTGGGTTCGCCGGTGGCAGCCTGGCGGCGCTCGGGTCGAATCTATTGGGGGAAAATGGACGAGCACGACACGGGGATTTATAGTGCATGGTCGCGTAGGCTCGGGTGGCCGGAGGGCACGTGGGTGCGTGGTCGTGGCCGGGGTAGTGCTCGGGGTCGTGGGGGAGTGGAGTCGTTGGTGCAGAAGGTTAGGGGTGACCTTGTCGTGCGCCCCCCGCATGTCAGTTGCTGAGGGGGAGAGAGAGAGGGCGTGGGCTGGCCTGGCTAGGTTGCGGCTGGCTTGGCACTAGCTGGGCCATGGCCTGGCCGGCTGGGCTTTATTTATTTTTGTTTGTTTTCTGTTTGTGTTTTCTGATTTTCTTTCCTATCTTGTTCTGTCTTTTTCATATGATTTTGAATTTGAATTTTCTTCCAACATAGAATATTTCTCTAAATTCCAAATGGAATATTTAGTAATATTTTTCAGGTGTTTAAACCGCGTATCTTTCTATATCTTCTTCTGTTGTAACTTCCCCAATCTCCTGTAACGATCACGATCGATCTCCTCATCGATCTCTTGTAAGCCACATCACATATGATATAAATACAGACGCGGCCCGAGCAAAGGGTTCAACGCTTCCATCAATCTTTACATGGTAACAGAGCCTCTTCCTCGATATATTGGATAGAGATCGCATCTAGCTACCCCGGCGACCGCAGCCATGTCCACCACCGCCGCTACCATGACGCCCAGCACCATGGGTGCACTCACCACCACCTCCTCCTCCACTTTTGCGTCATCATCCACCTCCACCTCCACCAACTCCTTCCTCGGATCGCCGCTGCAAGAGAAGCTGGCGAGGGGCAACTTCCTGCTCTGGAAGGCCATCGTCCTATCCCAGATCAAGGGCGCGCAGATGGAACACCATCTCGATGCGAAGAGTCTAGCACCGCCGGCCACCCTCACCATTACCAAGGACGGCAAAGAAGAACATGTGGTGAACTTTGCCAAATCCCTCTGGTATGCACAGCAGCAACAGCTCCAAGGCTACTTGATGGGCTCCCTCTCCCGCGACATCCTTGCACAAGTCACCACACTCCAGACGCCGGCTGAAGTATGGCACGCCATCCACAACATGTTCACCGCCCAGAGCCAAGACCAAGCAATCCACACCCGCATCGAGCTCACGAACCTTTAAAAAGGTAACATGACTATGGCCGAATACCTTGGAAAGATTAAGAGTCTCACCGATGAAGTTACCTGCACCGCCGCCGCGCTCTCTGATCCGGAGATCGTGTCCAAGATCTTGGCCGGGCTGGACATGGATTATAATCCAGTCGTCTCGGCCCTTGCCGCCCGGGTGGAGCCGATCACCGTTCAGGAGTTGTACAGCCAGCTCCTCAGCTTCGACGCCCGCCTCAGCCTTCTTCATGGCGCCAGCTTTCGCCAATCCTCCGCCAACGCCGTCTCGCGTGGACGCGGCCGTGGGCACGGTCACCACGCGCAGCGTGGCAGTGGGCGCGGGCGCGGCAACTCCCAGGGCGAGAGCGGCTAAAACAACGCCGGAGGCAGCAGCTACAACAACACCGGTAACAGATCAGGGGGTGGTGGCTTCAACAACAACACTAGCCGCCGCCCCTCCTCCTCTTCCCGTGGTCGCCCTCGCTGTCAACTCTGGAAGAAGGCCGGCCATGAGGTTATGGACTGCTAGCACCGCTTTTATGAAGACTATGTGCCCGACGCTCGCCATGTTGTTGCAGCTATGCGTGAGCAAGGAGGAGATGGCGTGTGGTATGTTGACTCCGGTGCCATGGATGATGTCACAAGTGAGCTAGAGCAACTTGCTCTCCGTGAAAAATATCACGGCAATGATCAGATTCACACCGCAATCGGTGGAGGTATGGATATTCGACACATTGGTCAAGCTTTTATTAATTCCCCTATGCTTAAACATGATCTAGTCTTAAAATATGTTCTTCATGTTCCACAAGCCGACAAAAACCTTGCCTCTATGTCTTGTTTAGCCACTGATAATAATGTCTTCTTTGAAACTCACCCTCGTTACTTTTTTATAAAGGATCGGGCAACGAGGGAACTTCTACACCACGTTAGATGCATTGGAGGCCTCTACCCCATCACATCCGGAGCACTTAGTCGCAAGCGTCGTCAGGTCTACTCCGTCATCAAGCCCTCTTTGGCAAGGTGGCATCAACATTAGGACATCCTTTTTCAATCATAGTTAAGCAAGTAGTGTAATCATTTTTGAAATCCATATAAATAACAATGATTATTATTAAAATGTAACAAACAGGTAGCCATTTTTGGGAGGATGGATAGCTGCATTTTTCAAATGTTTCTTCACTGCGCTTTCTTTCCTGTGCAAGAGGAGCGCATCCAATGCGTTAGTTGGTCTAGCCTTCTGTGCTTAGTGTCTATTGTTTGCACAAGGCGACGAGTAGGAGCTCCCTAAGTTGGAAGGGGGAGCACAAATGTTATAGGCTCCCGATTCCTAATAGGAATCGCCTACGGGCGATGAATAGGGGGTCCGCGCATTCAGCGCGGTGCTCGCTGGCACTCATAATGCTCTACAAGTTAGCCCGCCTTGGTTTTTCTTCGCGTTTCTTTCTCCTTCGCTTTCTTTTGTTTTATTTGGTTTATTCATTTTTCACATGTTTCCTATGGTTTTTCTTTGTTCTTCTTTATTTTACTTTGGTTTCTTTTGTTTTCTCATTGGATTTTTGGGTTTTTCTTCCTTTCTTCGCTATATTTTGATTTTCTTTCTTTTTTGATTCTGTTTTGTCTCTTGGTCACTTTTTATCACCGGTTGCTTATTATTTCTCTCAATGTCCTGTTCAATTTCTTGGTCCATGTTCACTAGTTTGAAAAATTGTTCTTCAATTCAAAAAATGTTCATGAGTTTGTAAAGTGTCAAATTCAAAATGTGTTCTTGGAATTGAAACAAATGTTCGTGAATTCAAAAGGTGTTTGTTATTTCAAAAAGTATTGACGAATTCAAAAAATGTTCACAAAATAAAAAAAAAACTCATGAACTTAAAAAAAGTTCATCGATTCAAAAAATGTTCATAAATTCTAGAAACTTTCGTCAAATAAATAAAAACATGAATTTTGAAAATTGTTCCAAAAAATGTGTTTGCTAATTCAAAAAATGTTTGTTGATTCAAAACATGTTCACAATTTTGTCAAAAGTGTTAGAGAA
>NC_057802.1:447083116-447091096 GCF_018294505.1 Triticum aestivum | reverse complement strand
GCACATGTGTTCGCTAACCAGTGACCCGCACATCAAATAGTACTATTCTCCAACAGGGACTCCCCAACACTTTGTCTAACTTTGTGCAAGACGGAAGACACCCCTTACCTAAATAGCTATCGGAATGGCCAGCCCAGCGCGGAGGAGCGTTGACTTCTCTCTTTTTTTTCTCCCTTTTTTTTGTTTTCTTGTTGTATTACTTATATTTTCATTCCAAAATGGAAAATATGATATTTCTAATATTTAAAAATCATTCATCATGCTTCAAAAAAAATTTGCACAACTTTATTTTTTAATAGAGTCCATGACAGTTGAAATGTAAGCGTGTTTCCGAAAAAAAAATGATTGTGACATTTTAGAAAAATGTCTATACAATGTAGAAAAATGACCACTCACTTAGAAAAAATTGTACCATGAAATAAATGTTCGAGACATTTAAAAATGTTCACGTGTTTCGTAAAATGTTTATTATATTTTTAGAATGTTTGTTGAATGTAACCAATTGTTTGCGTCATTTAAGAAAACATGTTTTTAGTGCATTTCATGAAAACCTAAGTGACATTTGCAAAATGCTCACACATTTGAAAAAAGATGTTAGTGACCTTTAAAAAAAATGTTACTACAATGTTAAAAATGTTCTTGACTTGTGAGAAAATTGTTCACACATTTAAAAAAATATTCATGACATTTCGAAAAGCTAATACTTGGTAAACAAATTTTAGTGTAATAATGTTCTGTACCATTCAAAAAAATGTTTAACATGTATTCCAATAAAATATTTCCAACATATCTTAAAAAATAGTAATCATTATCTGAAAATAAAATCTATGTGTCCAAAAAATGTTTGCATGTATATAAAAAATGTACAACACATATTATAAAAAATCGACCTTTATTAGAAGAAAATAAAAAAAACCAAAAAAACCCGGTAAAGAAACATAGAAAAGACTTGAAATAATAATAATAATAATAATAATAATAATAATAATAAAGTACAAAACATGTAAAGAAATACATAATGGGATCTGCAAAAATAAAACGATGAAAACAACCACAGAAGAATAAAAGAACACAAAAAACCAGTCATAGAAGCTTCCGTGAAAACTGCTCCCCAGTATCTGTACTGGGCCGGCCCATATGACTCTTGCCTAATTGGAGACCGTGGTAAATAGATGCCACGACTTTATAGGCCACTAATAGGGCGATCCCTATTTGGCGTTCTAGGCGCCCGTTCTTATTGTTTCTGGAAACGGGCACCTACACGCGCGGTAGTTGGGCTTGGCCCATTTGTTGTTCTCTTTCTTCTATTCAAAGCGTTCAAAAAATGACGCGGAGTTGGACTTCGAATTCGCAACCAGCTCCTTGCCTCCTTCGAAGCAAACGAGAGTAACCACTAGGCCACCGAAGGACTACTGCTTTTATAACCTTCTTTTTTTATTTCTCACTTCAATCACGGGAACGCCCAGATTTTGGGAAGCTTCTAGAAGCTCGCCAAACTGATCTTTACCGATTCATCGGTCATTTTCAGAACTGTTTTATTTGAGTTTTCTTTTTCATTTTATTTACCCTTTTCTAAAATTCATATTTAAAAAAATTGATGATTTTTTTTCAAATTCAATGAACTTTTTTTCAAAAATTATGAATTTTTTTCAAATTCAATGACGTCTTTTTTTCGAATTTCATGAACATTTTTCAAATTCAGATAATTTAAAAAAATTGAAGAACTTTTTTTAAAATTCAATATTTTTTTAAAATCGATGAACTTTTTTATCAAAATCATGAACTTCTTTTCGAATTTGGTGGACTTTTTCCAAATTTGATGAACTTTTTTAAAATTTGACGAACTTTTATTAAAATTGATGAGCTTTTTTCCAATTTGATGAACTTTTTATCAAAAAAATTGTGAAAACCTTTTTTTATGTTTTTAAAATTTTATGAACTTTTTCAAAAGTCAATGGACAACTCTTAGATGGTCAGCCAGCCAACCAGTTTTTTTAGACAAACTGAAGCTGCAGAAGCGAGCAAGTGAACTCCTATACAAAAAAAGCAGGCGAGAGAACGTCCGGCACCTTGTTTGAGTGTCCCGTGCATCGATCGCTAGTTTTTCTGGGCCAGCCCAGTAGTGTTTCCTTTCGAGCTACGCAAACCGGCACTGAGAGCGCTGAGGCATTCCCTAAACGGCGCCCGTTGCGCCCGCTACAGGCAAACGCGCAAACGGGCGCACACCTCTCCCTCCTTCACGCGTCTTCTTGGGCCGGCCCATCGTTCCGCGACCTCCTCTTCGTTCGCACCATACGCTAACCACCGCACCACTCTTACCTCATGTGTTCAAAAATATCTTCTTCACTGTTTTCTTCTCATGTCTATTGTTTCGTTTTTCTTGTTTATTCGAAAGGGTTTTGTTTGGTGTTTTTTTTCTTTTGTTCATTTCAATAAACTATTTTTCAAATTAATGAACTTTTCCAAAATCGATGAACGTTTTTCGAAATCGAAGAACTTTGTTCCAAATTCGATGAACATTTTTTTGAATTGGATGAACTTTTTTCCAAACTTGATGAACTTTTTTCAAATTCGATGAACTTTTTTTAAAATTCGATGAACTTTTTTTGAATTCGATGAACTTTTTCCCAAAATCGATGAACTCTTTTCCAAAATCGATGAACTTTTTCAAATTCGATGAAGTTCTTTTCAAACTCGATGAACTCTTTTCCAAAATTGATGAACGTTTTTCCAAAATTGATGAACTTTTTTCAAATTTGTGAACTAATTTTCAAAATTGATTTTTGTAAACTTTTTTAAATCGATGAACTTTTCTGAAATTGATAAACTCTTTTTGAGAATTGATGAACTTTTTTTGAAAATTGATAAGCTCGTTTTGAGAATAGATGATTTTTTGTTCAAAATCAATGAACTTTTTTCAGATTTTCTGGAAGTTTTTAAAAATCGATGAACCTTTTCCGATTTTTTGAACTTTTTGGAAAATTGATGAATTTTTTTCTAAAATCTGTGGATTTCCGAGAAAAAAAAACACATTTTTGTCAAAAGAAATCACACTTTCCTAAAATGTTTCCATATAATTTAAATATCTACGCGGCTACTGTTCTTATGTAACGTCGCGCTGGAATGTTTCATATATTCGTAGTAGCTCGAGTGGTCAGCCAACCACTTACTGGAGGTATTGATCGTGATTTCGATTCCACGTGCAGCGCCATATATGTCTGAGTTTTCTTTTTTTGCGCTACTACCTGTGTGTTCGTGGGCCTGGCCCATACCAGCAGGCGCGTGGGCGCCAGAAACTCCAACCGCCGCTGAAGGCGCTGGTTAGGAGCTCCCGAGCGCTGACTAGGAGCTCCCCAATAATATTGCGGTCCAATGAGTGCTAAATGGCGCTACTGGGCGCCCCATATAGGCTCCCACTATTATTCCTAGTGCGCCTCTCCTCATATATTGTCGTTGGCTACAGTTTGATCAAAGAAAAAGAAAAACATAGTTTGCAATGAAAGGAAGAAACTGGTTGGAGGAAAATATGTATAAGGAAAACATGTTTCAAAATCGGCGCAACAGGTTTTGAAAATGTTCGTGAATTTTAGAAATTTATTTGTGAAAATTGGAAACAAATTGTAAAAATTTAAAAATGTCATGATTTTTTAAAATAATATTTGTGTCAGGTTTTATTATTTTATGAATTTAAATAAAAATAAAAAGGAAAAACCTTAAGAAAGTCATTGAAAGAAGTATTGAAACAAAAAAAAAGCAAATAAAACCGACCAAAATCAACTGCACTCAACGCCTAATGGATTGGCTCATGCCCCTCTCCCCGTGTGGGCAGTTTAATTTGTACGGACTACACACTATTGGAATGGTACACATCGTGTGCTATGATACACATCAAAGTTGTGTTTGTGCCCGCATGGAGGTGTGCTTCGCGTTGCATCAAAGGTGTGATTCGCGCGCAAAATGCACTACACACCAGGGCGTACAAGTTTATTACAATGGGAAGTACAAGTTATATCAAAACAAAGTTCATCGAAACCTATCGACATGTGGTCTTGTTTGTAAGATCTGTATGTGAGGAGCGCAATTGTACAAATAGATCGTAATATAGACATTTCAACTTGAAAATTAGATCTCACAAAAAAAAAAAAACAGAATACATCCCTGTTCAATCCTCTTGATCGGGTGGAAAGCCCACCAAAATTCTCTCAACTTGAGTTGACAATATAACCTTGCTAGTCAGCAAAGTGCACTTTACTATAAGTAACAATAATTTTGAGCCCAGTGTGTTACATACAAACCAATATGATTTTTTAAAATACTTTACCAAATATATATCAATAGTAGATTCATTCAGAAAACTATGTGTTTACATTCTTGACATATGCACACAACATCAACAATAACGCGTACATGATCAACAATAATACTTGGAAAAACATTTAAGTCATAATTGGCTTCTGGTGTTGATGACAAGCGATGAGGGACACTAATGTTTTATCGGGTGCTTGGACAAATAATAAGTCCTCAAAGGGTTGTAAGAAAATAGGGTTGAGGGAGACTAATGTTAACCAAGTTCTTAGACAAATAATCAATCCTCGGAATGTTGTAAGGAAATAGGGTTGAGGGAGACTAATGTTTATCGTGTGCTTAGACAAGTAATCAGTCCTCAAAGTGATGTAAAAAAATAGGGTTGGATACCACCACATGCAAAAAGAAAGGGAAAAGAAGATGGCATGCTTAAATTTCCCGCCATTCCTTATTTACTCCAGCCATATGAGAAGTTGTACTATTTAAGAAGGGAGAGTGAAATGAAGCTTAAGGAGTTGGATCCTGACCACATACGGAATTATATGGTACACACCAGCCTTAATATTTTCACCTTAAAATGTGCTTCTAAAGCTTCTATTGCCGCTTCTCTGTGAAACTTGAAATGGCCTAGAAGGTTTGGTTTGAGCTCTAAACCAGAGAATTTGTTCTTTGTATGGTCTGGACTTCAGTTTAGATTGCCCTGAATTCTGGGATCCCGGAATTGCCTCGCAACTCTGGGTTAAGCTCTAAACAAGGAGATATGCTCTCTAATTGGTTCAAAAATTAACCTACAAGTGCCTCAAAATTCTGGGACCCCGAAACTGTGGACAATGTTCGAACTCTCCTGGTATGTTACAAAGTAAGATTGTATTTTTGGGGGTGGGGGGGTTCTTTCCCAACATGACTTGCTCGTGTGAATCTGAGCTTAAACCTCCGTCATTGACCCAACCTCTCACGTGATGAACCTAAGTGTGTGGAAAAAAAGATGGAACCTAGATCCGTGATTCTACCGAGCCAAAATGTACCCCCTAGTTCTGCATCAATCTTGCACTCTCGGAATTTTGGTGAATCTGAGATGGGAGTCGCCCAAAAGGTTCTAAGTTGTGGAAAATCATCGAGAAGTTTGTGAAGGTTGGAGGGCGTCTCGAGACCTATCACATATTTGTGACCATTGGATATTTGTGTTTCAAGCCTCTCTAGTAGAGATTAAAGTCCCCTTAAGGACTTGAACTTCCGGATACATCATTTCCTTCCATTTTCGTACCATGAAACACTCAAGATTAGCACTTAGCTTAGCTATACTATCATGCCCATGCATGCTGATGTCATGATAGAGTGGTACAACCAAGAACAAAGGATGGACCTGTGAAAACTAGGGTTGGGAATCACATGAAAAATACCATGAAAATACACGACTCCAACCCAATCTAATCATGAGATATGAAAGAGGTTAGCTCAATGAATGCAAAAGACCCCGAATCCAGGGCGGACCCAGGACAAAAATGTCCCGGTGTCCATGTATACATTAAATGTGTGTGGTATCAAGCAATGTTCTTAATGAAAGTAACACACATAATTATATATGCAAGTGTTCTTTATATTTCTCTCAAAGCATGGTCTTCTTGTTGTAGATAACCAAACCACATTCAACAATTCAGAGATCATATCAAGATAATAAACAAATATTGTGTAAGTACAAATACAACGTTACATTATTTATGTTTGCATAGTCAGGGGTAAATTAGTAACTAACAAAGCAATACTGATTGAATTGTGCTAACCTGGAATTTAACTCACTTGACATTTTTTTCTTAATATCCTTGTAGCGCCTCCGGTAGTTGATAATAACCCGAACGATGTGGACAACACTCCAAAATTGGCAGATCACATTAATCCAATTTTCAATTGTAACAACCCTAAAACTAAAAACCATGGGCACACAATTTAGGAAGCAAGAATTACACCTGGGAGAAATTGATCATGTGTCTTACATTTCTCTCTCCAGTTCTCCAATGGCTTGATGGCATGGCATGGTGTTGCTTCGATGGCTAATGGACGAGTAGGCGACGACGACACCATGACCAACAAGTGTGGATCTACCGTCTACAGGAGGAGGTGAGGCCCTAGCCAGGAAGTAGACGCAAGATACACTAGAGCTCAGACCGACTAGGGCGTGGGGGCGTGGGGGCGTGGGGGCGTGAGTGCATGAAACTGGCCGCTGATCACATGGGCTGCTAGATGGGCCTGAGTGCATCCGCGTCGCTGGCCCCTTGCTCTTGGTCTTGCTTGTTGTTGTCCATCAAGAAAATTTACCGGGGTCATCTCAATTGATAGCCTACGTACATAAGGTAAGCAACAAGCTTACCCAGTGTCTCATGACACTGGCTGGAGTAACATGCGTCTGCCCCTGACCTAATCCAAAGACAAATGCCATTGATTTGAAAGGATTTGAGAGAGAATTGAGTGGAGGAGAAATAAGGGGAGATGGAATGAGGAGGAAGAGAGATACGGTGAGTGGGTGAGTGGGAGCCCCACCCAGCCCCGCAACCACTTACCTATTCGATTCAGAAATGCCAGCACCGTGGTCGCGTCTACAAACGCCCATGCCTTCGGCATCTCGTACGCGCCACATCAACATTCAACGATTACTCGGCCGGTTCGTGGGCCCGGTTTGAAATCTCGGCGCTTCCAGGTAGGGCTGCAACACTAGGGTGTTGGGCGTTTATCAAAAGGGTCAGATCGTGCTAATGATCTCTGAAAGGTTCAGTCATGCTAATCTTATCATTAAGAGACAAAACAATGATTTTGGCCGAGACCTAACGCGTGGTTATTGAGCAAGGCACTTGGTGGCCAGAACCCAAGAAGAAGAAGCTAACTAGGTCATTGTGACCATTGGATATTCGTGTTCCAATCCTCTCCAATAGAGATTATAGTACCCCACAAGGACTCGAACTTCCGGATACATCTCTTCCCTTCGTTTCCGCGCCATGAGCCACCCCGAGATAAGCACTTAGCTTAGCCATAGTATCATGCTCTTGCATGCCGATGTCATGACAGAGTGGGAAATCCAAGAACAAATGATATATAGTAGATCCGTGAAAGCCATAGAAGAAGCACTAGTACATATCTTCGCTCAGTGTTAGACTATGCTGCCTCTGTATTTACACGTGTATATTGTAACGTTGTATATCATCTCTTTATATATATGTGATAGGCCATCCCTAGAGAGTTGTGCCAGTTCCCTAAAACCTATTGTCTTACATGGTATCACGCTAGGTTACGCTCGCTTCCGCTAAACCCTAAACTCCCTGGCACCGCCGCCACGGCCATCACCGCTGCCGCCCCGATCGTGCCTTCGCCCGATCACGTCGCTTCCATGACGAGTCCTTCCGCCTCCGGTTCCACCACTGCGGGGTTTCTGCCGGCCTCCCTCGCGGCGCTCTTGTCCCGCCCGCTGGATGCGTCTGCCATCCAATCTCCGCTCGGAACACGAAGCGTTGGCTCGTTCTTCTCGACACCACCGGCTGCGTCGCTCAGCCACGAGCTCGCCGTCCACACTCGCGCCGCGTCGTCCGTCTCCCCTGTTGTGGGCCTTGTCCCGCCGCTATACCGAGGGGCGCCTGAGTCAACCTTGATGGCGGGCCTTGCGGCGTCGGCCCCGGCCGCGGCGCCGTC
>NC_057802.1:447081052-447082611 GCF_018294505.1 Triticum aestivum | reverse complement strand
GCACTGGTGGACAACGTGCACGGTCCGGTCTACAATCCGGCCCACCGCGTTTGGACGGGGCAGGACCAGGCGAACCTCTCCTCCATCCAGGGGTCGCTCTCTCCAGCTGTCGCCGGGCTTGTTGTCTTCGCCAAGACGTCTCATGAGTCATGGACCATGCTTGAGCGCTCGTTTGCGGCGCAGTCTTAGGCTCGTGTCTCCGCACTCCGTCGTCAGCTGGGCGAGTGTGAGAAGCTTGACTCCACGGCCACAGAGTTCTACAACAAGGTCAAGGGCCTTGCTGACACGTTGGCCTCCATTGGACGGCCGCTCACTGACTCCGAGTTCAACTCCTTCATTGTCAACGGGCTCGACGAGGAGTATGATGCCTTGGTTGAGATCATCAACGAGCAGGGCAACTCGACTCCCATGATGGCACATGAGGTCTACTCCCGCCTTCTCCTCACTGAGCAGCGTGCCAAGGCGCGCCGCTCCAAAGCCAGTCACGGCTCCCTCTCTGCGAACACCGCCACTAAGGGGGGCCGCAACTCGTCCAAGGGGCCGCCCCCTACTTCGTCTTCATCATCTTCGGCTCCCCCCGCGTCCGCAACCCTACCAGGGGCTGGTGGTTGACGCGTGTGCCAGCTGTGTGGCATTGAGGGGCACTGGTCCTCCAAGTGCCACAAACGCTTCAGCGGACTTTTCTTGGTCTTGGCAATGACGGCAAGTACACACGCAACTTTGCTCGTCAGGTTGCCATGGCTGATCGTCCGGCACCGCCGAAGCAACAGGGACACACTTAGTCCTACTCCATCGACCCCCACTGGTACATGGACTCTGGGGCGACGGAGCACCTGACAAGCGAGATGGGGAAGCTTCACACTCGTGAACCATATCATGGCTCCGACAAGATCCACATCACCAATGGAGCAGGTATGCGCATCTCTCATATTGGTCAAGCATCTCTTCTCACTAGACATGCCAATAGGAGTCTTCAGCTTCACAATGTTCTTAGAGTTTCATCTGTGACACGTAATCTTCTTTCAGTTCCTAAACTCACACGTGATAATAATGTGCTTTGTGAATTTCATCATTTTGATCTTTTTATTAAGGATCGGGGCACAAGGGACATTCTTCTTAGTGGGCGGCTGTGCCAGGGCCTCTACCATCTGGAGCATCCTGGCGTCGCTCGCGTTTTCAGTGGAGTTCGGGTATCTCCGTCACAGTGGCATGCTCGTCTTGGTCATCCGGCCACACCTATCGTCCGTCATATTTTGCGTCGTCATGAGCTTCCTAGCGTGTCTAGTAATAAAGATGTAGCAGTGTGTGATGCTTGTCAGCAGGGGAAGAGTCATCAACTTCCTTTTTCGGAGTCCAGTCGTGAGGTGAAACATCCTTTAGAACTTGTGTTTTCAGATGTATGGGGTCCTGCTCAGACTTCTGTCAGTGGTCACAATTATTATATCAGTTTCGTTGATGCTTATAGTCGCTTTACCTGGCTTTATCTTATCAAATGTAAATCTGATGTGTTCGACATTTTTTTTCAGTTTCAAAAACATGTTGAACGCCTTCTCAAGCAC
>NC_057802.1:447077117-447080691 GCF_018294505.1 Triticum aestivum | reverse complement strand
GAGTATCACAACCTCAACTCCTTCTTTTGGGATCGCTCACCGTTTAGCATGTCCACATACACATCAGCACAATGGTTCAGTAGAACGTAAGCATCGTCACATTGTTGAATCTGATCTTACTCTTTTGGCCCATGCATCTGTTCCGTTTCGGTTTTGGAGTGATGCTTTCACCACTGCATGTTTTCTCATCAACTGTACCCCCACTCGTGTTTTGAATATGAAGACTCCCATTGAAGTTCTCCTTAATCAACAACCCGATTACACCTTCTTTAAGGTTTTCTGGGTGCGCCTGCTGGCCGCATCTCCGTCCATATAACAAGCGCAAGCTTGAGTTTCGCTTCAAGAAGTGTGTTTTTCTTGGTTACAACTCTCTTCATAAAGGATATAAATATCTTCATGTTCCCACTAATCGTGTTTATATATCTTGGGATGTCATGTTTGATGAGCATGTTTTTCCCTTTGCCAAACTTCCTGTGTCCACCGATGATCCACCGTCTATGCATTCATCCTCTATTGCCTCTGACCAATTTGATGATGTTGCACATTCTCCTATATTGTTGCCTAACCATGGTGCAGGCACTGGACGTGGGGCTCGCTTGAAGATTTTAGAGGCGCCATCACCTTCTTCGTCGCCCTTGCCTTCGTCGTCGGCACCCCAGGTGTTTACATCGATCGCATGGCGCCGCTGCATGGCCTTGGGTCTCGTGCCCATGCACGATCACGTGATGATCCGATGCTGCTGCCCGCCTCATCGCCTGAGCCGGCTTCATCGCCCGCTCGGCCCGTGACACCAGTCACGCCGACCGCGCCTGGGCCGGTTTTCTCCGCCCCTGCCTCGCCTCTGGTGACCGGGCCGCTGTCTCCGGGGCCGGCCTCTCCCGGCCTGTCGCCTGGCTCCGGGCCTCCCGAGTCGACTGGCTCGCCTGGTCCCGGGTCACCTCCCGAGTAGCCTGGCTCGCCTGGCACCGTGGTGTTGCAGTCGCGTGCGTCGGCCCATCCATCTATCCGGCGCCACTAATACGAAACTAGCATTGTTTATCGCGACTCCACATGGCCTGTTCCGCTCGCATGGATCCCGTGCCCTTTTCCAGCGTCCCTCCAAAGCAAGGCAAGCCGCCGTCCCTCCATCCCTCGGCCTCATCCGTCGACCGATCGCCGCGCCATGGGGCCGCAACACCGATCCTGTGAACAGCCTCGCGCCACCGAGGCCAGTCACCCCAGCAGCTGGGATCACGCGAATCAACACCACTGTACCCTACCCGATCCTTCCCCGCCACCGCTACAGTGCACCGCACAGCGACTCACGCAAACGCCAAGCCGCTGGCGCGCGACGGCACGGCATGCATCGGCCGCGATCGCCGGGGAACCGGGCGACGTGACGCCATGCGTCGCCGCGCCGCTCGATGGGCCGTCAGGTAAGCCTCATGCGTCGGAGATCCGGAGATCGACCGGCCGGTGAGGTGGGCCGCTCGGCTCGGCTCGCGGGAGGGAGGGGACGATCTGTCGGAGAGCGACGGTGTCGGGGCCGCGCGCGGGCGGACAGATCGATCGATCGATCGTGCCGCTGGGGACACGCCGCGCTGCGTGCATGCATGGCTAGGGTGATTACGTGGAGATTAAAGCATGGGATTATCGTACTTATCTAGGTAGGTGGCCACCTGCCCGATTAAACCAGCGACGCCGGCCATGGCCAGTGGCCACCTGATTAAACTAGCGACGCCGATATATTTGGAGACATGGGGAGACACCATGATGGTGGCTGCTTAGTTGTGATCGCGCAGTTAGGTTGTGGGTATTGATCACCTTGTCTGATTGTCTCCCATGTTTCTATAGCGGGATTGGTACGTACCGCTCTGGACTTTGGTGCCCTGAGGCTGACGGAAGTTGTGGTGTTTGGACCATCATTGTGTCGTGAACATGGACCGCCTCTGCCGGCGAGCTGTAGATGAGAATGAATGAATCATGTGTGCTCTTTGCGGCTTTGCCATGTTGCGTTGCGGTGGCCAGCTTCAGTTCAGTTCACCGGGTCATGTGTGTTTTTTTGTCTTGCACTTGTGCTGTATGCCGCGACGAATTAAGCAACAGTCGCGTGATCAAATGACTGGACACGCTGACGGTGACAACAGCAGGCCGCGACAGAGCGTAGAGGAAAATATCCATGTGTGCAAATTTATTACTCCGTACATGATTTCTATTTGGTGACATCGATCGATGTAGAGATATTTCGTATCGGTTATCGAGTATATATATATGTACACGCTTTTGTTCCTAGTTTCTCTCCCGATTAAACTCCACCTAAAACCATCCATGTTATCAGCATGGGGATGCTATCCGCTGGATTTTATTTAATTTACGGGAGCTGTTGCAAGATCTAGCAGCACTGCAGCAGATACATGCATTAGCATCGAGCAAAAGCTTAGTGCGGTGCTGCGTGCACAGTGCACATGAATCATGCAACCAAAAAAGCTACGTGTTAGTAGTTTGTAAACTACAAAAACATCTTTTCAGCGTCTTTATAAAAACAACAAGGATTGAAAGGTAGCGTTGCCAGTGATGACTCTGTCGAGCAAAGGGTCTACCGGTACCGATAATGGCGAGCAAGGGCTGGTTTTGTAACATTTTTCCTAAATCATGACAGCCTTTTAGCCCTTGTCTTTCTCCTTGAAAACGGGATTAGTGGGTAAGTACTCCTACTTAAATGAAGCTAATCGCCTGCACAATCCTCCTGTTAGCGCAAACATCGGTTTCGAAATACTACAAAATTGCTAAAAGGTTCGCCGAGCTGGATCGGCAAGATCTTTGTTAAGGCAAGAACATTTTATTAAACGAAGAGAAAAATTCTAAATAATCTTCCACTGAAGAGAAATGTATAATTGATAGTACTGCTTGTAGCTTGGATGCCCAACCTAATTCGTTGGCAGCGCCAGCGACCTTGTTTTGAAATGCACGATATATAGCAGTTCAATTGATTGGGCCCTTCCAACGCACACCCTTTGCCATACGGCACTCCCCTCATATCATAAATTTGATTGATAATTAGGGCGGAGATTATGGACAAAATGATTGTGCTAGCCATGGGCAGCGGTCGCCACCAATAGTACAACACTGTCCCCAATCTTAATGGTGCAGCATCTGCCCAACCAACGGATCATTGCTCGCTCGCCCGTTTGGTACGTCGTCCATGGCTCATCGATAAGCGTACAAACTGTTGCAAACTCTCACGTCAAAGTACTCATATGACCCGCCAAGAAAAGATGAAGAACGAGTCGTTTGTAAGCTAACATTTGGAGTAGGATCATCTAAAAGACAACTACTCTCCTTTGATATAAGTAGACAAAATTGTACTGAATGCGTAATGAGGGTCTCCCTGGCTGGGAGGACCGTCAAGCGATAAGGGAATTTCTAACCGATCCCTGATAACCGGCTAGTGAAGTATATTTAGCTTTTTACTCCACTAACCTGCACCTAGCCAATTCCCAATTCAGCCTAACGGCGTAAAATTTTACTCCTTTTCCTAAATTTTTCCCTATATTTACTCCACCGAGTAAGACGGTGCGGCTCTCCTCTGCTGCCT
>NC_057802.1:447057411-447076804 GCF_018294505.1 Triticum aestivum | reverse complement strand
GCACCGACCGGCCGCCGGGGAAGCCTTGTAGGCCTCCGCCGCTGTCCTCCACCACCTCCTCTTCCCGCCGTCGACTAAAAATTTAGCAGATCTGCGGCTGCTGTCGTTGCCGCCGGATTTGGCATTTCCGGCCGCCGCCGGCTGCGCCTTGCCATGGATTGGCTGGGAAGCGGCCAACACAGCCCTGACATAGCCTCCGCGCCGCATGAAGGTATCGACTCTTCCTCTAGCCACTCTAATCGCTCCCGACGTCGGTTCTCCGGCAACTACACAGTCGACCGTCGCCCAGGCTCGGCGCTCGCGCAGCGGCTCACCAGCTTGGCTCCCGGTCATACAATGCGACGACTGCACACGGCAAGTGGTGCGCCGAGTTTCTACCACGCCAAAACATCCCAGATGGGGTGTTCTTCAAATGCACAAACGATGGGGTATGTGCTTGTTCTGATTCGGTTTTCACCGGATTCGGTTCAATTTCGGTAGCTCATTGATGATCATCTATGTGTGTAGGATGATGGATGCTCGTTTTGGTATTGGGAAGAAGAATACATCGATCTATTGATAGTACAAAAATTAGTAGATGTTTGTGCACTCGTTGCTAGAATTGAGGCTAAACATGAGACTAGATGTGAGATTAGAGAAGAGATTAGCGGGGAATCAATGTCTACTTCTTTAGAATCAAAGAAGAAGAATGAAGTATGCAAGATCGAGAATCCGCAGATCAACAATGAAGGCACCGAGAAGATATTAATCCAACTAGTGGGAGAGGTTATGGAAGTTCGATATCTTATAAAATGTCTAATTGTGGTTCTTGTTTTCTTTGGTCTTGCTATTTTAGCAAAGAATTGGTGAAGTATTATGTAATCCAACGTCGTTGAATGAAATAGAGAAGTAAAGAAATGTGTTTCGGCGGCTGAAATTGAAATGCAAATGATTTTTTTTACTCCGCTAAGTTTAGGGGATCGGCTAGGTCCGGCCAAAACTTAGTGAAGTATTTATACTCCACTAAGCCTTTTACTCCCTTAAGTTTTAGGGGATCAGCTAGAGATGGCCTAACGAACCAAACCAACTACGAGCATGAAAACATATCTCGTGCATCCACAAGTATCCCACTGAGAGATAACGTGCCAAACCAACCACTTTTGTGGTGCATTCGGTTCACCTGAGGTAAAAGACCCGCATTAAAAGGTTTAGAACATCGGAATACGAATGAGCACCGAGATACAACATATATTTTTACAATGTGACACAATTTAAATTTGAATCCAACCTATAACTTGAGGCGCGGAAAAGGCAACTTATGTCATAAATGCATGGAATCTATTCCAAAGTGGAATGAGAATTGCAATTAGAGTTGAATGTATTGTTTTTGTTTCTCGAGCTGTTTCAAAAATTGGTTTAAATTTTGTGATATTTCCGAGTTTATGTTGGACCGATTACATGGGTTTATGTGTGTGAGAATTGGGGTAAACTTGTTGAACCAGCGGAATGCGCAGGCGTATCTACCTTGGATTGAGGACGACCGATCGTAGGGCTGGACACAAACTGAGCCATCTGACTATTATTTTTATTTTTGCCAAAAACATAGTATTTTGAGTATGTATATGACTATATATATAGTAGTGATAACTGATAAACAACAAAAACAGACAACATGCTGCCTCTATGAGTCACAAAGTCGGAGGAGCTAGAAGCAAGAACAAGGCCACATGTGCAAACACGTTGATGTAAAAAAATCTTCCAAAAATAAAATGTTTACCTTTTTACTTAGATTTTTGTCCCGAGGACAGCTGTTTATATTCATTGTTTCACATTTGTGTTTATTTTGTTGTACTTTCCACTCTCTTGCCCATAATGAATGGATTTACCTTTTTGCTCAATTTTGTTGTACTTTGCACTATTTCAGATAATCTATTTGTTTTCATTGGTATGTTAGTGTGATGACTATATTTTATTTCGTAAATTGTGCAAAGAAAAATCTAGAAAAATAAATAGAGGATTAATTATGAGCATTTTGTCTTCTTTTGAACCAGGATTTGCTTTTAGGATAAACTAGTAGTTATGTCATAATGTATTTACTTATCTTAAGAATTGTTATGCCATTAACACACTCATGGAGTTTGAGCAACCTTGTTTTGGGTGGAGACTAAAGCGGCAAGCAAAGAGTCGAAGCTTCAACTCGAATCAGGTACCAAAAACATGAGTGAAGTGCATCTTAAGTCCTCAAACTATTTCATACTACGTGTCAGTGTATCACGTTAGGTCCTCATACTGTGAAAAGTGTCATCTAGGTCCTCGAAGGTCTTCGAAGTGCAATAAGTGTGTACATATGTGGCATCTCCGAAATAGTTCAAAGACCTACATGACACCTCTGAGATAGTTCGAGGACCTGGGTGACACACATATTGCACTTTGAGGACGTGAATGACTATTTTCACAGTTCGAGGACCTATGTTGCAGCTCTAAAATAATTTGAGGACTTATAATGCACTTCTCTCGAAAAACACCGGCTACATGAAAAGATAGCAAGCACAAATGCTCATTAGCCACTGCCACCGTTGAATAGTGGGTATGTACCGTTAATCTCCTCTATAAATCCTTGAGATGTTATCATATCACAAGTAGTGCTAAACATTGGAACGATTATTAATGTAGGCTTGGATCATCACATCCATTATTCGATGAAAAGAATAGTGTATAATATGGAAATCAATAAATAAAGATCTTCATGAATTGATGTGTCATATTGCATTTTTTGTCGATCATTCAAAAAAACTTCTAATTACTTGGCATGTCTCAAGTGCAAATAATTTGTACTTTGACTATCCCGTGGACTTAAATCTTTACATCAAACAATATTGTTGCAACTTCAAGTACCCGTCATGAAACGTTCTGGACCACACGTTGAGCAGACCACACATAGTAGTTTCTCTTTTGAGCTATCGTATGTCGTAGGTTACTGATTGGCTATATACTTGAATTATTGTTCTCCTTAGTTGGCATTTGTATATGGTGACCATTTGGATGCTCTTAGACGATTTGAAAGTATGTACAAAGAAGATGATGCATAATAGTCGCACAGTCTAGATTGTATTTATATTATATGCCACGGGTAGAGGAGGATCGTGTAGATTGTTGGTTGAAGATTATAATCACGGTAATCTCGTTTAATTGTGCTCCACATGATCGTTTGACCAAAAGCTGACGTATTTATTTTCTATATAAACTGGCAAACAAATAGGGGTTCTAGATCGACAAGAGCCAATCCCTCTACTCCATGTGTAGCTAGCACTCAAACATATTGTGCGTATATATGGCACTGCGTACGTACTCCAGTGACAATTATCTAATGACTGGTTAAACTATACATATACTTAGCCTATCGATGGAACCGCGGAGCCAATTCCTCAACTCCACTTGTTGCACCAGCATGGTACGCACCCCAATACGGAGTAGTATATCTTAAAGACCGGTTAAATTATAAGCACGTACGTACATATACAGTACAGGTGCCCCTGGTCATCTAAAATGGACTACTAGTAGCTAGTTTTGACACCGAGCTAGGCGGCCAATCAGTAGCTCACAGATGGCTCCGGGCCAGCCACAAGCGAGCTCCTCATATTCCTCGGCCGCAATGTTCAACCACACCTCGAATGTTACCAAATGGAGAATTGCCCGGTAGTAGCCAGCCCAGTAGCTAGCCATCAATCAACCTCGTCGCGGTCGACCTGATCGTGACTAGCTAAAGCTAAAGCTAAACTACTGATTAATTACTGCAAGATAACATCAGCAGCACGCGCGGATGCTTCGTTAACCGCGTTCATTGGCCGCTCCCGTTGATTAACCGGGCCATCACCGTGTCGTTAGCGCTTGCACCGATGGAATGTTATCGGCATGGAATTGATTTCTGCCGCCCGTCCGGATGAACTCGAGCGATCGATCGCTGTCTGAGACGCACTAGGGTAGAGTGCTAGCACACCCAAGGCTTGGCCTCCTGCCGCGTGTCGAGTCCGGGCCCTGCGTTCGTAGTGGTGTGCGTGGAGATATGCTCCATTAGTGAACTCTGAATAGTTTTATGTCGACGGGTAGCGCGTCAACGTATCGTGCGTAATCGCTTGGAGGCTAGATAACCTTGAAAAGCATACTGTTACTGTGATGGAGCAGTTTAGTCTGCCGGATGCGGCGTGCGAGCTAAATCTGGCGTTGCTGATTGAAGAAAAGCATTGCTCCACTTCTCCCACTCATGTCCAACTGAAAACTGCCACGTTAGATTGCAAAATTAATGGTTTCTGTAAATTACATGCCCCTAATTTCAAAGAAAAGAGCACTGGTTATTCACATTTAGTTTCATGGTTACATACCAGCATTCTCTAGTTGTTGAGAGTAAATCGGTCTTGCGTGCAGCCATTTGTTACTAATAGATTTTTGTTCCAAGCAATCGATGAGCAGCGATGACAAAAGAAACAAAACAGTACTACTTATTAATTAATGCCCGGAACAGGTCGTTGAGCAGCAGCCCATGTCACCCCTGTCCCTACGCACGTCAGATCAACATGCCTTTGCCATTTCTGCGAGCGCACAGTTTCTCCGGCCGGTCCACCATGGAGCGAGACCTGTATATAACCACGCCTACCAGACTCCATTCTCAGAACCAACCAACAGGGCGACCAAGCTCAATTATCTCATCCAGCCCGACTACTCAGCTACCGCCTCCCCAGTCTCCAGCTCCTTCAACCTTGCTCCATCCTTGATCGATACCTCTACATGGCGAAGGTTCACCCCAACATGGTGCCCGCGCCGGGAGCCGTCGACGAGGCGCCGTGCGCGCCGTCCAGCTCCACGGAGGAGCCGACGACGCTGACGGTGTGGCGCAAGTCGCTGCTGTTCGACTGCAAGGGGTTCACGGTGTTCGACGCCAAGGGCAACCTGGCCTACCGCGTCGACAGCTACGCCTCCGAGAGCGGCGACGAGGTCGTCCTCATGGACGCGGCCGGCCGCCCCGCCTTCACCGTCCGCCGGAAGCGGTTCAGCCTGCAGGGCGAGCAGTGGCTCGTCTTCTCCGGCGAGGAGACGCGGCGGCCCGTGTACACCGTCAGGCGCAGCGGCCGCGGCAAGACGTTGGCGCACGTGGCTGCGTGCGGGGGCGCCGGAGCCGGGCCGTCGTACGAGGTGGAGGGGTCCTACGCGCGGCGGAGCTGCGTGGTGTACGACGGCGAGCGGCGCGCGGTGGCGGAGATCAGGCCGAAGGAGGTGGTCGGGACTGACGTTTTCCGCCTGGTGGTGCAGCCCGGCGTTGGCGTGTCGCTCGCCATGGCCGTGGTGGTGGCGCTCGAGCAGATGTTCGCCAGGCCGTCGCTCCTCAGGAGCTGGTCCACCATAGATTAGTGAATTTATTTGTTATACATCTCGATTTAGTCAAGCTAGTCTCTTTTTTTACCCCTTGCACTAAGTTTGGGGGGTTGGGTTGGAGTGTCAATTGTGATAGCGAGAGTCATTCGCTCGATGTGTGTGGGCATCAAAGCAAGTCGATCTGTTCGAGGATGCCCCCCAAAATTATGAGGTTTTTCTTGGCCCATGGAAGCCTTGCCTCCTCCTACTGTGTTTTTGTCGGTGTGTATATTCTTTGAATTCTTGAAGAAGGGTGTAGATGTAAATAGTCAAAAAGAATATGAAAAATAATAAACAGTTCTTTTGTATACGGTTCTCAGCTTGCCAACCTCGAGATAACATCTTGTCTTCTACAGTGTTGTCTTGATCTTCAATGCGTATTTGGTGGCTTGCAAATTTCTGGTATATTTGATTCTCGAGCAAAAGGATCGCCCAGATCACCAGAGACAGAGAGATCTAGACATGGACACCCTCTCGTCTTTTTTCCGCTTACCATCGAGCAGATAACTACTCATTATAGTTTTTCGGACCAACGAGCTTGGCGGTTCAGGTTTTCATCAGTCGGACCGTTAGTTCATCACGTTTGATTCAAGGTACAATTTTCTTTTGCATAAAATATAGCTCGGATAGAAATATTTGTTTAATAAAGACAACAAACAAGCTTAGCTCAGTTGGCTATTGGGCCGGGTTTAAGCCCCTTGACCTCTAACCCGTATGACCTGGGTTCGATTCTCTTGAGAAGCACGTGATTACAAAATGGTCCAATTAGCTTGAAAAATCATCGAGACAAGACCTCCATCGCATTATGTCGTGGACTTTACCCTGGGACACCACTACCTCCCCTATAGCAACATGGCTGGAAGGAATAAACATGGTCGCCTTTAGACCAGAAAGAACAATGACTCGTGGAAGAAGGCCAACAACCGATAAGTGATGTAGCCCTTTCAGATCCACCACCGATGAAGCTCACAACCCCAATGCGCATCATCTCCTGGCCTCGGCCGCTTCTTCTCCATCTTATGCATGTAAGCCGCGGCTGAAGACGATGATCCCTTTTTCAGATCACATAGTGAAGCCACCCTTGCCAGAAGCCATAAGCCGATGACGCAAGGCAGCGACAAAGCATGCCGCTGCAAAATCTTCCACCATGTCTCCCTCCGCAGCGACTGGCTACTAGGAACGAGGAAAAGAGAAGCTGGCCAACAACATGCATTGCCGCCAACGAAATGACACCACATCTGCCCCATCCCCTTGCCTCGGTAAATGGAGGATCTAGGGATGGCGACGACAGTGACCACGAGGTGCTGCTCGCAAGCAGACATGGCTGAGCACCTGCTGGCTTCTCGCACGACAATGACATAAGGCCACACGCCAGCACAAGGCTGACAACCTGTAAGGGCATATTTATCCCAATGCTTTTGCGGACTAATCGTGTGCATTGGGTATTTCAAACATATCTTGACTAGGCACAAGACGATTTGGTGCCCCTCGAAGACTATTGAAGACGGCGTTTCTCTATATTTCTTTTCGGTGGATTTGAGTCGTAGGAAAGCCATACTATTAAGAGGGGGTCCGCTTTGGAAAGGTTTGGGTGGAATCATCACGTACATGTTACTCCTTTTGCACCCCCTTTCCTTTGGCTCTTTGGAGCATCCTCCGTCTCCCCGTGTCTTTGCAAAATGAAGGACTTCTAGTGTTGCTGTTCTGAGGCACGCGGTAGTACTGCTCTTCGGAGCGGTAGTACCGCGGGGCCTTGTGGTAGTACCGGCCGTAGGCGCGGTAGTACCGCAGGCACTCACGATAGTACCGCTCCTTGGAAGCGGTAGTACCGTGGCTTCTGGCCAGGCTCAGCCGCTCGAGCGGTTGTAGGGGCGGATGTAATTTTTTACATCCGCGCCCTACGCGGTAGTACCGCCCCATGGGTGTGGTAGTACCATGAGCCCTGGCCTCGCAGCATCATGAGCGGATGTAGGGGCGGATGTAATTTTTTACATCCGCGCCCTACGCGGTAGTACCGCTCCAGGCTTGCGGTACTACCGTGTCAGATTTTTGCACAGATCCCAACTCAGCGGAAGTTGCAACGGATGTATTTTTATATGTCCGTGCCTTCCCAAATCTGGACTATCCCCGCCTTGCGGTAGTACCGCAAGGGGGAGCGGTAGTACCGCGCCAGCGGTTCTACCGCCCTCTGCTTCATCGCATCAGGGCTACTTTGGAGTCTGCTGCATGGGCGGTAGTACCACAATGTCTTGCGGTAGTACCGTGTGCCCTAGCGGTAGTACCGCGTCTCCGGTGCGGTAGTACCGCGCTTCGCAGGCTGAGTTGGTGGATAACGGTTGGATTTGTTCTTCCACTATATAAAGGGAGTCTTCTTCTCCGAGTTGACTACCTCTTCCACCCCCAAGCTCCATTGTTGCTTCAAGCTCCATTTTCGCCTGATCTCTCTCCCTAGCCAATCAAACTTGTTGATTCTTTAGGGATTGGTTGAGAAGACCTCGATCTACACTTCCACCAAGAGAAATTTGATTCCCCTCACTAATCCTTTGCGGATCTTGTTACTCTAGGGTGTTTGAGCACCCTAGACAGTTGACGTCACAGCGGAGCCACATTCCATTGTGGTGAAGCTTCGTGGTGTCGTTCGGAGCCTTCAATTTAGTTGTGGAGATTGCCCCAACCTTGTTTGTAAAGGTCCGGTTGCCGCCTCCAAGGGCACCAATAGTGGAATCACGTCATCTCGCATTGTGTGAGGGTGTGAGGAGAATATAGTGGCCCTAGTGGCTTCTTGGGGAGCATTGTGCCTCCACACCGCTCCAACGGAGACGTACTTTCCCTCAAAAGGAAGGAACTTCGGTAACACATCCTCGTCTTCACCGGCTCCACTCTTGGTAATCTCGTGCCTTTACTTGTGCAAGCTTATATGTGTCATATTCCTTGCTTGCTTGTGTGCTTGTTGTTGTTGCATCATATAGGTTGCTCACCTAGTTGCATATCTAGACAACCTACTTTGATGCAAAGTATAAATTGGTAAAGAAAAGCTAAAAATTGTTAGTTGCCTATTGACCCCCTCTAGTCAACTATATCGATCCTTTCAATTGGTATCAGAGCAAGGTTTCTTTATTAAGGACTTTGCCGTCCGAAGAGTATGGTTGACACCATAGACGGTGTGGAGGAGCACTCCGGTGTGAATCCGGTCTCGTCTACGGCCGATGGGGGAACCACAGTCTCTCATGAGGAATTCAATGTGGCTTTGGACACATTGAAAACCTCCATGACGACCGAGGTTGAAAGCATGTTTAATAAATTCTTAGAAGGGCTTAAACTATCTACCACACCGATGAAAGTGGGTGATCCCACTAACAAGGTGACGGATGCTAATTCCGACAAGGGGGAAGCTACTAGTGAAAAGGCTCCTTCTTCCAGTGGTAAAAATGGCAACGACATCTTTGCCCATGTGGAACCTCCACTTATTTATGGTGGACCGATTCCTTCCACCCATTTGAATCATGCCGGTCCTCCCCCCTAAGATTGTGAAAAATGAAGACTTTGATTCTTGGGTTTATCGCTTTAAGCGTCATTTAAACCATGTTAATACTAATCTTTGGAGAATCATTGAAGACGGTTTTTATCCGCATGACCGAAGCAACTTCACCCCTAGAGAAGCCGCGGATAATCAATTCAATGAGAATGCTCTCTTCATCATCCAAGATGCAATTCCACCCGAAGATCTTGCTCATCTTCGGCCCTTCACCGTGGCCAAGGATGCATGGCGCCATGTGGTTTCCCTCTACAGGGGAAGCGCAAGCATTCAACACTCCAACTATGAAGTGGTGCAAGATGAAGCCGATGAGTTTGCAATGAAAGAAGATGAAGAACCTCGCGAGCTTTACCGGAGATTAACTACTCTCGCGGTCTCACTCCGAGATCATGGGAGCAAGGATACGGATGACAATTGGATCAAGCGCAAATTCCTCAAGGCCATGATGCCCTACCACAAGGCCATGTCCTCCGTCATTCGTCAAAGGCCGGATTTTCACACTTTGTCCTCAAGTGAAGTGTTGGATGAGTTTGTGGCTATGAGTATCTTGGACAAGACCGCCGACAATGCGGTGTTACATTCTCAAAGAGCAAAGAAGCCCAATCTTGCCTTGAAGGCCAAGGTTAGTGTGGAAGAAGAGGATGAAGAGGAAGAAGAGGAGAGCAATCTCAAAGATACAAAGTATGCTTATCATGAACACATGGCTCTTGCTTCAAGGCAATTTTGGAGCAAAAAGAACACAAGGCCCAAATTCAACAAGAACAACTCAAGTGGCGCGAAGGGCAAGCAACGAGTGAGGACGTGCTATAATTGTGGCAATGTAAGCCACTTTGTTGCGGAATGCCCTTATGAGAAGAGGGAAGACAATGGTGGCAAGCTCATCGACAAGGCCAAGTCCTTCCCCAACAAGAGCAACTTCACCAAGAAGACTCCTCCCAAGGGGTTGGTGGCACAAGAAGAGTATAATGAGGATGATGATGATGAAGACGGTGAGTCGGTTGCCATGGCCTCCGTTGCCATCGCGACAACTCCACGGGTGTCTCTCTTCGACTCACCCAATGAGAACATCACCGCCAAATGCCTCATGGCTAAAGCCACCAACAAGGTAACCCCCAACATCAAAACTACCATCATTAATAATCCTTGTTTGACGGATTGCATTGATGAACATGAGGGTCTAATGTGGAGGAAAATGAATTTGAGTCCTTTATGAGTAAACTCAAGGGTAAATCCAAGAAGCACTTCGTTGCTCTCTTGGAACAACTTGGTGAAGCCAATGACATGATCGAGGCTCACAAAGATACTATCTATAAGATGGAAGGGCATAGTCGTGACTATGCCGATGAGATTTCGGATCTTTCCAATGCCCTTGAGGAAGAGCGAGGTCTTCGTTTGGCTCTTGAGGAGTCATATAACGATGACCACGCTAAATTAAAGAAAGATCTTGAACATGCTCTTGTTGTATCTCGTGTGCTAAACTCCGAGAAAGCCAAGCTTGGGGTTGATCTCGCTAGACTCAAAGAGGAGTTTGGTTTACTTGACAAGGCTCACAAGGCCTTGAAGTATGCTCATGCTAGCCTCAAAGATTCTCATGATCAACTCCAAGTAAAGCTAACCAAAGAGAAAGCCACCTTTACTCATATGGCCTTAATTGATAATGCAAATGCTACTAACCCGTGTTGTGAGCATGTGCATCTTGTTGAGGAGAATGCAAAGTTGAAGGAGCAACTTGAGAAAGGCCTTGTGTCGTGCATATAAGGTGATAACAACTTCAACGATCTTTTGAGCAATCAAAAAGAAGTTGTGGCCAAGGAAGGGATTGGGTTCACACCCAAATCCAAGAAGAAGAAGAATGACAAGGCCAAACAACCTCCCCCTCTCAAGCAAACCTTTGTGAAGGAGGGAGAGGGTGCCTCTAAGGAGAAGAAGAACAATGTGAAGGGTAGTGATCCCAAGAAGGGCAATGCTACCCCTCCCAACGAAGCCGGCGACTTCAACCCTTCTTATGTGTTATGCCGTGCTAGTGATGGACATGTGTATGCCAAATTTGTTGGTTCTCCTTATGAGTACATTGAATTGTCTATTTGGGTTCCTAAGACCCTTGTTACTAACATCAAAGGACCCATTACAAAATGGGTACCTAAAACCAAGCATTGATCTCTTGTAGGAGTTTGCTTCCGGTGGGGGATCATGGTTGCTCGATAGTGGAGCCACTAATCATATGACCGGAAGCAAGGACTTGGTGGTGGACGTACACAAGATTCCATCTATGCCCACCAATGTCGAGTGGGGTGATGCCTCGTCCTCTAAGGTATTGGGACTTGGCAAGGTTGTCATTTCTCATGATCGAGAAGGTCATGTTTGTTGAGTCCCTTGCATACAATTTACTTTTCGTTCGTCAACTTGCACTCATGGGCTTTGCCACTTTATTTGATATTAATACCGTGGCCCTCTTGTGGAGCAAGACTCTTAAAGTAGCCTTTGTTGGGCATGTCGAGAACGGTCTTTATGTGATTAACTTTTCGGAGCGACCCACTAAGACCGCGATATGCCTAATGGCTAAAGTTGACGTGGGATGGCTTTGGCATCGCCGTTTAGCCCATGTCAATATGAGATATTTGCAAAGTCTTCTCAAGGGGGACCATGTCCGTGGATAGACAAATGTTAGTTTTGCTAAAGATCATGCTTGCAGTGCTTGTATCGAAGGAAAGCTACATGAAAAGGCTCACCCTCCCACGACTATCATTTACTCGAAGAGGCCTTTGGAGCTCCTTCACTTGGATCTCTTTGGGCCTCCATCCTTTGATAGTCTTGGGGGTAGAAAGTATTGCTTGGTGATTGTGGATGATTATTCAAGATACACTTGTGTATATTTCTTCAAGAGGAAGAGCGAGACCCAACAAACCGTCATTGACTTTGCGAATGAAGCTCAACGTCAACACAATGCAAAGATCTTGACAATAAGAAGCAACAACGACACCGAGTTCAAGAACTACACCTTGGATGAGTTTCTTAGTGATGAGGGAATCAAGCATCAATATTCCACACCGTACACCCCTCAACAAAATGGTGTTACGGAGAGGAAGAACCAGACGTTGATGGATGCGGCAAGGACCATGATGGCGGAGTTCAAGTCTCCATACAACTTTTGGGCCGAAGCCATCAACACCGCATGTCATGCATCCAATTGGCTGTATCTCCGCAAAGGCTTGAACAAAACTCCATATGAGACTCTCACCGGTAACAAGCCCAACCTCAAGTACTTTCGGGTGTTCAGGTGTAAGTGTTTCATTCTCAAGAAAGGTGTTCGTTTGTCTAAATTTGAGGCTAGAGCTCATGAGGGCATATTTGTTGGTTATGCTATAAACTCTCATGTTTACCGTGTCCTCAGTAAGTCCACGGGACTTATTGAGGAGACATGTAACGTGGAGTTTGATGAGAATAACGGCTCCCAAGTAGAGCAAAGTGGTACTTGTGATGTAGGTGATGAAATTCCTCCCCAAGCCATAAGAAGAATGGGTGTTGGTCATATCCTACCCATCGAGGAACCCCTTGTGGCCGAAGGAGAAGGATAATGTTCCACTCAAGTGGAACCATCACCAACCCAAGACCCACACGCTTCCGAAGAACAAAGTGAAGGCCCTCAACCAAATGAACAAGATCAAGGGCAAGATCAACCTCAAGATGGTGGTGTACCACCAAGTGATTCTCAAGGTCAAGTTCGCCCCTCCGAGCAAGCTCAAGACGACGCTCAAGATGATCAAGTTTCCGCTCCTCGACTCACCCCCAAGGAGGAATTGGAGTATCGTGCCGCCAAGATTGCATCCAAGCTCTCTACCAAGGGACATCTAATGAAGAATGTGCTTGGAAGCATTCAAAAGGGGGTAAGCACTCGTAGACAATTGGCAAACTATTCTGAACATCACGTGCTTGTCTCTTGTGTTGAACCCCAAAAGGTATATGAGGCGCTCGAAGATCTGGATTGGCTCAATGCCATGCATGAAGAACTCAACAACTTCGAGTAAAACAAGGTGTGGAGATTGGTGACAAGGCCAACGGGGAACCACAATGTTATTGGGACCAAGTGGATATTCAAGAACAAGCAAGATGCTCATGGGACCATCGTTCGCAACAAGGCAAGATTGGTAGCACAAGGCTACTCCCAAGTCGAGGGTATCAACTACGGTGAAACATTTTCTCCCGTTGCTCGCCTTGAATCCATTCGTTTGTTGATTGCCTATGCTTCTCATCATAACTTTAAGTTGCAACAAATGGATGTGAAGAGTGCTTTTCTTAATGGCCCTATTAATGAGTTGGTGTATGTCAAGCAACCCCCCGAGTTCGAGGATCCCTACTTCCCTGATCATGTGTATCAACTCGATAAGGCACTCTATGGCCTTAAACAAGCCCCACGTGCGTGGTATGACCACCTTACCGAGTTGTTGCAAGATTGTGGATTTGAAGTTGGGAAAATCGACCCCACTCTTTTTACTAAGAAGGTCAAAGGGGAGTTGTTTGTGTGCCAACTATATGTTGATGATATTATCTTTGGTTCCCCTAACAAAGCTTTCAATTAGGAATTTGCCGCTCTCATGACCTCAAAGTTCAAGATGTCTTCGATGGGAGAGTTGAAGTTCTTTCTCGGGTTCGAAGTCAAACAAAGAAGAGAAGGAACCTTCATCAACCAAGCCAAATATACTCAAGACATGCTTAAGAGATTCAAGCTAAAGTGATGTCAAGCCGGCTTCCACTCCAATGCCCGTCAAATGCCAACTTGACATAGATCCCAATGGTAAAGCGGTGGATCAAAAGGTATATCGATCCATGATTGGCTCCTTGCTTTACCTTTGTGCATCTAGACCGGATATTATGTTGAGTGTGGGAATTTGTGCATGGTTTCAAGCCGCACCTAAGGAAAGCCACTTTGTGGTGGTCAAGCGAATCTTTCGATATTTGGCTCATACCCCCAAACTTTGGCTTACGGTACCCAAGAGGAGCAAACTTCAAGCTTGTAGGATATTCGGACTCCGATTGGGCGGGAGACAAAGTGGATAGGAAGTCCACTTCCGGAGGGTGCCAATTTCTTGGTTGCTCTTTGGTGAGTTGGTCTTCTAAGAAGCAAAGTTGTGTATCTCTCTCGTCCACCGAAGCGGAGTATGTGGCGGCCGGTAGTTGTTGTGCACAACTTCTATGGATGAGGCAAACTTTAAAGGATTACGGTGTCATGTGTGACAAAGTGCCTCTTTGGTGTGACAATGAAAGTGCCATCAAGATTTCTCTCAACCCGGTGCAACACTTCAAGACGAAGCATATTGAGATTCGGTATCACTTCATCTGGGATCATATTAGGCGAGGGGAGATCGAGCTCAACTATGTCAACACTCTTGATAACCTTGCAGATATCTTCACGAAGCCCTTGGATGAAGCAAGATTTCATGATTTAAGGCATGAGCTAAATATCATTGGTTTGAGCAATGTGACTTGAACCCTTGCAAACCCCACCATACTCAACGTGTTATCTTGTTTAGGTGTAGGCATGGACATAGGGGGAGTGTTGTTCTCTCAATGAACTCTCCCTCCCCCCATTATGCATAAATTGATCAACTCTTTCACATTCGCCATTCTTGATGGTACTTGTGCTTCAAAGACGAGTTTTGGTCATGGGCCCAAGGATAATTCTTGGCGGTGCCATACCACTTGACTCAAACATAGGTGGCTCCGGCCAGCGCCCTCTCTTTGGAGAGGTTGTATTGCATGTTTAGTCCTTGTTGTCTCTTGCCTCCCTTTCTTCATGCCGAGCTTGCGTGCGTTGTCTCGTGGGTTAGCTCTTTGGTGTGTCCGTTCGCTTGAAGGTTGCATTGCAAAGGCCCTTTTCTTCTCTGTTTTTGAAGCTTGCACTTTCCCGGGCCCACGGTACTACCGCGGCTTGCCACGGTACTACCGCAGGAGCTGCGCACGGTACTATCGCAGCCAGCACGACAATAATTTTTTACTGCCGCTGGAGGAGCGGTACTACCGCCCACGGTGCGGTACTTCTTCCCGGGTGGTACTACCACGATGACACGCGGTACTACCGCGCAGTTGCGAGCGCGTGGGGGTTAAGAGCGGGCAGGGGGAGTTCCAACTCCCCCATACCCATTCAACTCTTTTTCCCCACACCATCTCTCTCTCTCTCTCTCCTGCCCTAGAACGGCGCCGGAGAACCTCGCCGGTCCGTCTCCGGCCGCTCTCCTCGCATTCCGTCCGGTGGGATCGTTCCCCACCACATCCTCTTGCCATGGAACAAGGTTTCTCCCCAAATCCCTCTCTCTTTTGTTCGTTCTTTCGCTTCTAGGTTTTTGGGGAGATGCATGTTGTTCTTGAGATTTCAGGACAAATCTTTGCAAGAGTAGGATGTAGGAGGGTAGTGATGCATAGAGATGGTACTTGGTATGTTGCCCCTTGGTAGATTTGATCAACCGTAGTACCGCTCCGTTATCATGGTTGTCCTCAGATCCGTTTGTGGTTCGGATCTGGCCCCATGTGGTGCTACCGCACCACTCGTGCGGTACTACCGCTCCTCAGGAGCGGTACTACCGCGCGAGGAGCGACACTAAAATTTTACTTCCACTCCAAGGCGCGGTACTACCGTGACTAGGAGCGGTACTAAAATTTTAGTTCTGCGCATTCATGCAGTACAACCGTTGGTGTCAAATCTCTCACGTGGCAATTACGCAATGCTAGTTCTACTTGTTTCACCTGTTTTGCTGTGGTCTTTGCATTGATCCTTCTCGCTTCTCTTGCGTGGTTTTGTGTTTTTGTGTCATAGGTGGTGGCTTTGGTGCCCATGCACGCCGTTCCAATCCCAGCCGTGACACGGGATCCAAGCGTTTGCGCAACCAAGATGAAGCTCCAGAGGGCTCCAATGCCCCCCAACGCAGGACCAAGACCACCGCCACCAAGAACAAGGAACCCTCCATGGGCATGGATGAGATACCTCTTGCGGAGTATGTCACTCGAAGGAAGATCAACCCCTATGTGAATCCTCATGCCAACTTCAGAGGGAATGATTTGTTCTGGACCAAGCAGCAGAATCTCATTTATCTGGATGTGATCAAGGCCAAGCAGAACATATATGTGGACGTGCACTGGATTGACATGAATCATATGAGGCAGGATAAGCATCGTGCCTATTTTGGTGAGGCTTTGGATCTGGTGGAGCAGTTTGGCATTGAGGATGTGTGACGCCCCCGATTCAATCGTACACTAATCATGCACGCAAACGTGTACGATGAAGATCAGGGACTCACGGGAAGATATCACAACACAACTCTAAAACATAAATAAGTCATACAAGCATCATAATACAAGCCAGGGGCCTCGAGGGCTCGAATACAAGTGCTCGATCATAGACGAGTCAGCAGAAGCAACAATATCTGAGTACAGACATAAGTTAAACAAGCTTGCCTTAATAAGGCTAGCACAAATTGGGATACAGATCGAAAGAGGTGCAGGCCCCCTGCCTGGGATCCTCCTAAACTACTCCTGGTCGTCGTCAGCGGCCTGCACGTAGTAGTAGGCACCTCCGGTGTAGTAGGAATCGTCGTCGACGATGGCGTCTGGCTCCTGGGCTCCAGCATGTGGTTGCGACAACCAGGTAGAAAGGAAAGGGGGGAAAGGGGGAGAAAAGCAACCATGAGTACTCATCCAAAGTACTCGCAAGCAAGGAGCTACACTACATATGCATGGGTATATGTGTAAAGGGCCATATCGGTGGACTGAATTGCAGAATGCCAGAATAAGAGGGGGATAGCTAATCCTGTCGAAAACTACGCTTCAGGCCACCTCCATCTTGCAGCATGTAGAAGAGAGTAGATGCTAAGTTCACCAAGTAGCATCGCATAGCATAGCCCTACCCAGCGATCCTCTCCTCGTCGCCCTGTGTGAGAGCGATCACCGGGTTATATTTGGCACTTGGAAGGGTGTGTTTTATTAAGTATCCGGTTCTAGTTGTCATAAGGTCAAGGTACAACTCCAAGTCGTCCTGTTACCGAAGATCACGGCTATTCGAATAGATAAACTTCCCTGCAGGGGTGCACCACGTAACCCAACACGCTCAATCCCATTTGGCCGGACACACTTTCCTGGGTCATGCCCGGCCTCGTAAGATCAACATGTCGCAGCCCCACCTAGGCTCAACAGAGAGGTCAGCACGCCAGTCTAAATCCTATGCGCGCAGGGGTCTGGGCCCATCGCCCATTGCACACCTGCACGTTGCGTACGCGGCCGGAAGCAGAACTAGCCCCCTTAATACAAGAGCAGTCTTACGTTCCAATCCGGCGCGCGCCGCTCAGTCGCTGACGTCACAAAGGCTTCGGCTGATACCACGACGTCGAGTGCCCCTAACTTTCCCACATAGTTGGTTAGTGCGTATAGACCAAATGGCCAGACTAAGATCAAATACTAAGAACTCATTAAGCGTGTTATTTTTAAGTATCCGCGGACGCCGACCAGGGCCAGGCCCACCTCTCTCCTAGGTGGTCTCAACCTGCCCTGTCGCTCCGCCACAAAGTAACAGTCGGGGGCCGTCAGGAACCCAGGCCCACCTCTACCGGGATGGAGCCACCTGTCCTTTCAGCCCCCTCATCAGAATCACTTGCGGGTACTCAACGAGCTGACCCGACTTTAGTCACCACATGTGTCATGTATATAAAGTATATAGTATATACCCGTGTCACCTCCCTAGTGATCACGGCCCGATAGTATAGCATGGCAGACGGACAAGAATGTAGGGCCACTGATGGAAAACTAGCATCCTATACTAAGTATTTAGGTTTGCTGGTAAAGGTAACAACAGTAGTAGCAAGGACAGGCTATGCAGCAGAATAGGATTAACCGAAAGCAGGAACATGCTACACTACTCTAATGCAAGCAGTATAGAGAAGGAATAGGCGATATCTGGTGATCAAGGGGGGGGGGCTTGCCTGGTAGCTCTGCAGACGAAAGGAATCTTCGGAAGCGTAGCCGTAGTCGATCACCGAAGCATCAAAGGTCTCGGGGTCTATCGCAGTATCGGAGTCTACCGAAAAGAAGCAACGAAGGGGAAACAAATAAATAACATTGCAAACAATAGCATCACAAAATATAACAATGCAATACGCGGTGCCAGGGGTGAGCTAACGCAGGGATAGGTGATACCGACGAATGGGGAAAACAACCGGGAAAGTATCCCCGGTGTTTCGCGTTTTCGGACAAATGAACCGAAGGGGAAAGTTGTGTGTTCGATATGCTAGGAGTGTGTGGCGGACGAACGGGCCGCGTATCCGGATTCGTCTCGTCGTTCTGAGCAACTTTCATGTAGAAAGTTTTTCGATCCGAGCTACAGATTATTTTATATTAATTTCTAAAGTTTTAAAATCATTTTTAGAATTTATTTAATTAATTTATTTCAACATTATCCAGAATAGTGCATGCTGACGTCAGCATGACGTCAGCAGTCAACTGAGGTGTTGACTGGGTCGCTGACGTGTGGTCCCGCATATCATAGGTACAAAAACCTAATCAACCTATTTATCAGTTTATTTAGTTAATTAGGTAACTAATGTTTAATTAGTTTAATTAAATAGGATTAATTAAGTTAATTAATTTAGTTGGTTAATTAATTAATTAGTTAACATTTTTATTTACTTATTATTTATTTATTTATTTTTTAAATCTTTTTTTATTAAACGTTCTGTGGGCGGGGCCCATATGTCATAGGCCCTAAGGGCCATAGCGGGTTCGGGTGGGCGTAGTGGGCAGCGGGGCGAAGGGGTGCCCGCACGCCCGAGCCACCAGGGGGTGCGGCGAGGCCATAGAGGCGAGGGTAGTCGTCGGAGCACGCCCACTGTGAGCAGGCGGAGCAAGGCGGCCGCACGGGGCAGGGGCGCGGGCATAACGCCCGACGTGCGTGCAGGGGCGCGGCGTCGCGCGGGAAGCAGCGAGGCGGCAGAGAGCATGCAGGGGGAGGCGCGGCGGCGTGCGGCTGTGGGTGTGCGCGCGCAGGCAGTGGTGCAGCCGGGCGCGAGAGCGGCTGCGGAGTGCGCCCCGGGAGGGGCGTGAGCGCGAGTGGGGCGGAGAAGCGGTGGTCGGGCAGCGCGTGGTGCGCGGCGAGCGCGCAGCTGGGCATTCCGGAGCGCAGCGCGAGGGGAAAAGGAGGAGAGGCCGGGGCCTCACCGCGGATCCGTAGGTTCAAGGCAGCGGGGCTCGGGGAGGAGTCGGGGATGCGGGATCCGGCGACGTTGCCGAGGTGGAGTAGCTCCGGACGGCGTCGGGCGACGAGACGCGGCGTCGAGGTGGCTCCAGGGACGGTGAGTGGCGGGCGGTGTCGAGGGTGCTGGCGACGTCGGGGCGGCCCCCTCCCGATCCAGATCGGGATCGGGCAGAGGGGGCGAGGGAGAGGGGGGTCGGCGAGGAGGAGGTCGAGGACGGCCTGTCCGGTAGGGAGGCGGCGCC